>NC_044059.1:30490684-30593184 GCF_902167405.1 Gadus morhua | reverse complement strand
CACTTACAGAAGTGGATTGTTTCCAGCTGACTACGATATGAAGTGGATTGTATCAAGCTGACTACGATATGAAGTGGATTGTATCAAGCTGACTACGATATGAAGTGGATTGTTTCCAGCTGACTACGATATGAAGTGGATTGTATCAAGCTGACTACGATATGAAGTAGATTGTATCAAGCTGACTACGATATGAAGTGGATTGTTTCCAGCTGACTACGATATGAAGTGGATTGTATCAAGCTGACTACGATATGAAGTGGATTGGATCAAGCTGACTACGATATGCAAGACCGGAGTAAAGGCGTGGCAAACGTTGCACTGGGTAAAATGTGGAGAATGTTTCTTTACAAAAGTATTGCTTCTACTCCACTCCCTGCTGAGTCCAAAGATAACCCAGTTCCCCTTTCCATCTGGAAGATAGACGCTGCTTCAGGTCCAAGAAGATAGACGCTGCTTCTGGCCCCCCCCCCCCTCCCCTGGCCCCCCCCCGGTATCAGTGTGTGCGTCCTGGGCCCTGGTGGGCGGGGCCGTACCTTGAGGAAGGCGCGTGCGGCCGTGCGGCAGCTCTGGTAGTACCCCCTCCAGGTGAGGCTCTGCCGCTGCTCGCCCTCCTTCCAGCTGAGCGCCATGAGGTCGGGGAAACGCTCCACGGAGGCGGCGAACATCTGGTTGACGGTGAGCGGCGTCTCGGCGGCCATGCCGGACTCGCCCGTCCTCAGCGTCACCTCGCCGTCACGCTGGCAGGTCCAGAGGGCGGAGCCTCCCGCCGCCACCACCGAGAGGGAGTCCGGCCGCCGCGTGGTCGCTGAGGAGGACAGGGGGCGGGTTCACTCAGGAGGACCAATGAGGCGGGTTCCCTCAGGAGGACCAATGAGGCGGGTTCCCTCAGGAGGACCAATGAGGCGGGTTCCCTCAGGAGGACCAATGAGGCGGGTTCACTCAGGAGGACCAAGGAGGCGGGTTCACTCAGGAGGACCAATGAGGCGGGTTCCCTCGGGAGGACCAAGGAGGCGGGTTCACTCAGGAGGACCAATGAGGCGGGTTCACTCAGGAGGACCAATGAGGCGGGTTCACTCAGGAGGCGTTGAGAAGGGCCGCCCTCCACACATGTTGATGTTTACCATCAAGCTGCTGCTCACTTTGGGTTATCAACTAGCGATAACTAGGTTATAAACTAGTGCTCAGAAAACCAACTTGGACTGCCTGTACAGCTGAGCTAGTTAGCCATAGGGTACAGTTTTACCGTTCTACTAGCGTGGAGCTTTAGTCAAAGCATTCGGACGCTATCGTCACCCACAGTTGGATGTGAACACCATAAAAAATGCAGACAGGAAAGAAGAAGAAGAAATATGAAGTATAGCCAACATTTTACACTTTAGCGAACCTGCAGAGAGTGACATATTGAGGCTTAGATTAGTGTTGGGGCTGTCTCTGTCTTAATGCTGTTTACTTTTAAAAAAAACATACGGGTTGAATATATAACCAAAAGCAGCATCGCCATCGCCCCAGGATTAATGAGAGTGTGGACACACACTCCTGTTATCTATTACTAGTTATTTTCATCTTGGTAGATGTGTGACACTAGGGTTAGGGTTAGGGTTAGGGTTGGGGAGGTTGGCCAGAAACTCGGCTCGTTTCTGGGAAGTCAGGAAGAGGATATTTTACTGGCAGCCGAGTGGAATTTTTGCTGGCTTCCGCTAACCCTCAAGGAGTCAGGAAAGGTTCAACTGATGTGATGCCTAAACCAGGCCACTAGTTTGCTTTAACCCAGGTCACTAGTTGGCTTTAACCCAGGCCACGTTGGCTTTAACCAGGCCACTAGTTGGCTTTAACCCAGGTCACTAGTTGGCTTTAACACAGGCCACTAGTTGGCTTTAACACAGGCCACTAGTTGGCTTTAACCAGGCCACTAGTTGGCTTTAACCAGGCCACTAGTTGGCTTTAACCCAGGCCACTAGTTGTCTTTGTAATAGTTATTCTGGATTTCAAAATCAAGTAGAAACAATAACAGAAAAGAACATTTTACCCTCCAAATTCCTCGTTCAAGTATATATGCCAGCTAGTGTGTGTGTGTGTGTGTGTGTGTGTGTGTGTGTGTGTGTGGTGTGTGTGTGTGTGTGTGTGCGTGTGGTTTTTTCACCACTGACCTCTTTCTGTGTTGGAGGTGGTGATGACGATGTCTTTACCATCTCTGATCTGTTCTTCCCCGTCTCCTGCCGATTCCTCGGAGGAGGATTCACTAAAGGGAGGACAGACACACGCACGTACACACGCACGCACGCACGCACGCACGCACACACACACACACACACACACACACACACACACACACACACACACACACACACACACACACACACACACACACACACACACACACACACACACACACACACAGACACACACACACACACACACACACACACACACACGGTTATTAGACATGATGTCGATGTTTGTGCATTAGCCGTATTATTAGTTAGTATTGTAGTATTATTAGCTAGTATTGTACTATTGTGAGTAAGTATTGTAGTATTGTTAGTTAGTATTGTAGTTTTATTAATTAGTATTGTAGTATTGTTAGTTAGTATTGTTAGTTAATATTGTAGTATTGTTAGTTTGTATTGTTACTTAGTATTGTAGTATTATTGGTTAGTACTGCTGCTTAGTATTGTAGTATTGTTAGTAAGCGTTGTAGCATTGTTAGTTGTATTGTTACTTAGTATTGTAGTATTGTTAGTTTGTATTGTTACTTAGTATTGCAGTATTGTAGTATTGCGTTAGGGTCTCCTACTTGTTGGTGTCTGTTGTGAGGTCGTCCAGAGAAGCCCCAGACTCCGGGGCCTTACAGGAGCCCTGCTGGGGGCCGGCCTGCTGGGGGCCGGCCTGCTGGGCGGGGTCCATGGCCGCAGCCGAGGACGTACCAGCGGGCTCGCACACGGTCACTAGGTCAGGAGGAAACATCAGCGGGTCAACAACGGCCAACACAAACCAACATTCACCAACACAGGATAGGCTACTCCCATACCAGTCTGTGTGTGTGTCGGCAAGATTACAGAGATAAATAGATATAGATATTTCTAGATATGGATATGGATATAAGGTTTGCACACAGGCTTGGAAGACAACCCTGCCTTGCGAAATGCAGTCCGCCCCTGAGTTTCTCGTCCACCACCCATCATGTGATCAACAGACGGTCCGGCACAACACTGACAGCAGGGCCGTGATGGGCAGGTCACAGGGGAGGGGAGGGGAGGGGAGGGGAGGGGAGGGGAGGGGGGAGGGGAGGGCCGGGCCGGGCCGGGCCGGGCCTGGGGAGTGGAGCACAGCACGGTGATGCTGCTCCTTGACGACCGATATCATTAATAGAGCTAACAGGATTACAGAGCCTTCCATAAACACGTATTCACTGTCGGGGCGTTCTTATCAGAACAGCTCACAGGAATCCTCCCAAACGAGCTCACAGCACAGCTGTGGTCCACCCAGGCCCCGGTCGTTAACCCCCCCCCCGTCCATAACGCTCAGCCCGGGCTGCTGTTGGACTGTTTATCTAAAACACATACCAGGCGTCCTGTCCACCCATTGTGGCGGTAGCCTATCATGGCTCAGCAGTCACAACCGGCTGAGGGGAAATAGAACCACGTACTTCCCAAAACAACAACCTGGTTGATATGGTGGTTGGGGGGATCGAGGAAATAAGACACACTGTCATCTACCTTGAAAATATAAGAAGAGATTCCCTTCTGATACTAGGCCGGCCCCCAGAGCAGCTTCTGTTCTACACCGCATGGACTGAAGCAGATGAACCCTTCCATAGAGGTTCTGCTCCATGTGGTAATGACAGCTTGCATTTGCCGCTACACTCCTGCTTAGCCTCACGTTCCCCCACCAGCCAATGAAAGGGCTCTATCGGCTTGAGAGGCTGTACGTAGGGAGAGGCTCTCCAGAGCTGGCGTCACACATCACTGCTTGGGGAGCCACCTTCCTCTGAACCAGGGGGTTGTTCTCCTCCGACCTCTCCTCAACCAGGCCTTCTGCCCACACAGCTGCTGCTCCCTTTCCATTTGTCCCGTGTCATTCCACTCTGGAGATTGTTGTGGTTGTGCATGAACACATGTCTATCGTGAGATCAAGTTTGAGGCAGTTGACCTCTTGGACCGCACCACAACCATTCTGAGTCGCTGGATCACATTTCTTGGCCAGAGTGATGTTTTTCATACATTGAGTTGCTGCCAATGATTCTATATTTGCACAAACCAGCAGGTAGGGTTACCTGATAAAGTGGTCACTGGGTACATACCGAAAGTTGTAAAACACTGTAAAACACTGGCAGCTTACAGCAGGGAAGTCTTCTGAAGGACAGCTGTTTGGGGGTCTTCCTACCCAGACCCCTAACCTTGATAAAACTGCAGCTCCCGTCACTCCCTCGCCAACAGCATGGCATCCACATGGGATCTTATCGCACATCGCTAACAAGGCAGCCATTTTATGTCCCTTCTGCTTTCTCCCAGCAGCAGCAGCTGCAGTCAGTCACCCTGACGGAGCCCTCAGCGCTCGGTGCTCTCAGAGTGGAGGTCGCTGAGGCTGAGAAGGTTTGTGAGGGACTGATGTTCTAGAGAAACTTGTGAGGTAAACCAAGCCTCAAGATCGACGCCTCACGATGTCTAGAAAGGTCTCAAGTCGGTTACACCGAGTGAGACAGCGCTGCTTGCATAGACATTGAAGAGGTTGCTATGTGGCAGAACATCAGGTTACTATAGTAAATAATTACTATTACTGGCTAACAAAACACACATGACGCATCTCTCTGGTCTCTCCCTGTTATTTATTTTCTGAGCCCAGGTTCTAAGGTCACATGACCATAGGGTCAGGGGCATGGCTCTGATTTATGTTTATGTTGTGTAGGCCCCTTAATGTCCAAGCAGAGTGCAGATCAAGGTCACCATAGCCGTATCAGAAATACCAGATAGATATGTTCATCACATGTTACTGAAGAAGCTTTGTGCTGCTGACATGGTCTTTAAGGCTCTAGGATCCTCAAGTCTCTGACAATTATGACTGCAAAGGCAGCCTACTGCTCAGAGAAACCGGAAAGCTGTTCTTCCTGTATTCCCCCCGCCCCCATGGGGGTCCAGTGTTAGCTTTGCCGAAGCGTTGAAAATGAAACAGCAAATGGCCACTGAATGAGCTCATGACCCAAGCAGAACAGGATCCGCTTTGGAAGGCTCTTTTCTAGAGCACGGAGCTCAGTGGTTATGTTGGTAATGTTCTTATTATGTTGTGCGTACGACCCTCACTGCCTCCACCATCCCTCCCTCAACCCACCCCTCCACCCAAACCAGGATCTGTCTTGGAGTAAGGAAAGGTATTGCTCCCGATCACAGTATCACCACACCCCAACATGTAAATACCCCCAAACGGCGCTCAACACTCAACAGTTCCATGTGCCTGTCCCTCGTCCCCCAGCGACCAACCCAGCGCCGGACCCCAAACCCGTTTCTGTGCCGTCCGAGTTAGAATACTGATGTTGTTATACAGCATTGTTATCATGAAGAGTCCAGCTCCAGGAGACTGTGAGACCCCGTTTCAGACTGGGGAGGCTTCTGGTACTACTTGTAGAGATATTAGAACCCCATTACCATCACAGGGTCCGATAACCCTCAGGTTCTCACCAATCATTAACCTTCACTTCTCTTGTGACTCCTCTACACCTACACCTTTACACCACACCTCTTCATCTCTACACCTACCTACCTCTATATTTACACCTCTACATCTACACCTCTACATCTACACCTCTACATCTACATCTACATCTACATATCTACTCCTTTACATCTCTACTCCTTTACACCTCTACATCTTCACCTCTACATCTCTAGGGCTGGTCGGCTCCACCCTGGGAACCAACACCGCATGCGACAGACTCATTACGGTGCGCTGAGTCTGATGATTGAATCCACTGGTATACTTTAATAACACATGAGATCATAAATCTAGTCCGTTAAAACCTCAATATCATGGAGCAGACGTGTCGTTTGACTCCAATCCCGTTTTCAAGCCCATCCGATACTGGCCAGAGCCGTCAGCCCGTCAACTGAAGATCTGGATGTACCAGTCCAGCGTGTATGTGACTAATAATAAGAGCTTTATCTACCAGCATATATGTTTAATAATGTACTTACATTGCATTGTTGAGTGTGTAAATCTGACGAATAATATGGTCCAGTTTATTGAAGGTCTTTCTGCCCCGGTAGGCTCCTGCTATGGATCCGGCCGCTAGGAGAGGGATACGCTAACATCGACACTACGTCTACACTGTGGAACATCATTCATCTTCAGGCTGGTCGGTCTGGTTCCTCCTCTCAAGCCCCACCCAGGTCCACAGCCTCAAGCCCGGCTGGTCGGTCTGGTTCCTCCTCTGAAGCCCCACCCAGGGCCAGCCTCCCTACCACTTCTCCCCCCTACCCGAGAGACATTCCACAGACACCCGATTGGTTGATTGTGCTCACACCACAGGGTCGTCCTCCATATAAGGGTATGCAAGCTAAAACACGATCAGGGAGGGTAGAGCCGGCGCATACGCATCTGGCAGCATACGTGCTCGTCCCCGACCCCGACTACTCCATCCATCCACCATCACTGCACAGACGTGCGCTGCACACTTCGTCACGACCGACGCTGATGTGGGTCTGATGGTTGAGTAATTACAAGACAAACGCACCAGTATGGAGCATAACGACTGGGTTACAAGCCTTTTATAGGCTGCATCTAGCCACCGAGATGAGGTCAAATAATCAATTTTAGTGTCGACTCGAAGGTAGTCCAAATTAAAGTCTTACTGACAAAAACAAAGCTGCAATGCATCAGCCACCATCAGTCCTACCAACGTATTCCGGCGGTCCAAGACACTTAAGGCTAATGCCTTTAGTGGCCTAAACTAGAAGACTTAGTAGAACGAGTCTGGTCGTGGCTTTAATGTCCACAAGGTCTTTATAAGAGCCCCTGGCTTGGTTCGCAACGGTATGCAAATCAGGAGTTCAAGATATTAAACTGTAGACATTTAACATAAAAAGGGAATGCAACAACATGACCGTTTTTATTTATGATGGATGAATGATTTGTAAACTGTACCTCATGCAGGCCTTCAAATACAGAGCGTGTTGAAACTATGTGTTGTTATATTACTCTATGACGATCATTTGTGTGGTGCAGTTCTACTAAACCACATGCATTGGTACGGCCAATGGTAGGCCTACTGCTAAGGTCAGTGCTCTACTGGTCCGGCCAGTGCTCTACTGGAAAGATCAGCGCTCTATTATTGTCATAGTTCCACCCATGCTAATTATATACACTTAAACGTATGGAAAGGGCTTTGGATAAATGGGAAATAGATAAAACATAAAAAATGTTTAAAATTGTATGAATTTAAATATTGCCACATTTAGTTAAATCCGTAATCCGTAATAATAATCATTGTGTACGGTCATACTACAATGTGCACTTGTCATGATGATGGTGAGGGAATGCAACACGTCTCATATTGACATGATAGTAACATGTCATCTTATAAGGACGCTAGATCAGATGATGAAGTAGTATTATTTGCATCTATATACATTTAGTAATAAATAATGTTATCAATTATTAGAACAGAGAGGACAAGGAAGAGAAAAGCAAATCAATATCCTACAGAGCCAAACCTTCTCCTGGTATAATCGCTAAAGCATGCTGTATTACTGCGGTATGTCTTCTGCAGGTTTCTGCTGATGCGCCATCGTGTGACTCCTCCATCACGTGACTCCTCCAATGGGGTAACTGCCGGTCATTGTCGTCCATTTCTTACAGCCCGGCGTTAAATTGCATGGAATGACGGAAATAAATAAAGTAATCAAGAGATAATATCTAAGATTGCATGCATCTATGTTTACATTTTATTTGGATATAGTGCTGTTAAAACATAGCCTATTGTTTTGAGAAGTAGGCCTACTAGCTGTATATTATTTTGTGACGCTGAGCCTGGAAATGAAAGCGATCCCACATTAATTGATATTAGGCGACTAAATACAACTTAGAATGATTATAGAGCTAATAAAGTTGTCAAAAACAACTCGGAAATAAAAAAATCGGTTTCAATTAAGAAATGCGGGGGAAAAAATATCTATAGAATGGCAAGTTAACATTTTACATTTCATGCATTCAGATGTTATGTTATCTACCATGTAATAAATAGGCCTGGGGATAGCATGCACGACAAGTGTTGTAATTGAGTACATACTTTAATATATGGTCTATTTCAAAACAAAACAAACTGTTTATCAAATATAATCCCACATTTTTTGAGGGAATTATAATTTAATGTTTTTTCATGATTATATTATTTATTATTACTATTACAAATAAAATATAGAATAATATTCACGATTATATTATTATTTTATATATATTTCTTATTTCGGTCTGAAATCAACGTGGTAACTCTGTGGTGAGATCGCCATCTAGCGGCTGTTCTTGTTCACGCCACCAGGGCGGGGTTTTGGTCCTGTAGCTCCTCCCTCCGTGCTGCTTGCCGCTGACGTCGTAGGCGCAGGGTAGCAACTGTTGCTCCGAGAACCGTCGCTCATAGTGACTGTAGCCGTGGAGACAGTAACTCACCAACCACCCTCAGCAACCCTCACCGAAGCGAGTCAACGGCAGAGAGGGGAGAGTGCAGCCGGGAACAACTTTAACAACCAGGTGACTATATCTTTACAGATGCTTAAAGTACGTGTTAGGTTAGTTTCTAGGTGAGTCCTGTTTACTCTTTATTTAACTACCAACACTTTGCTAAACCAACGGCTTTTTTTTTGTTGTGTTCAACCGACACAAGCGTTGTTGTTGTTAGTATTATTATCACAAGTTTTTTATTACTATTATTAGTATTATTACAAATAATTTCGGGTTGGCATTGGTATTTGGTAAAACTTGTTCAAGTGCTTAATTGGTAGTTTTAATTGCGGCGCGTGCGTGATGTCGGTGGTGGTGGTGGTGCTGTAACTTTAGGGTGAGGCTACGGTGGTGGTGGAATAACTTTAGAGTGATGTTTTGTCGTAACTTTAGGGTGGTGGTGGTGGTGGAGTAACTTTAGGGTGAGGCTACGGTGGAGGTGGTGGAGTAACTTTAGGGTGGTGGTGGAGTAACTTTAGGGTGAGGCTCCGGTGGTGGTGGTTAAGGTGAAGCCCTCCTAACTGTTCATCAGAGAGCTGATCTCCCCTCCCTCCCCTGCTCGCTGTCAGGCTACTGGCTGCTAGCTGCTGCTAGCGGAGCGGGGTGGGGAGGGCGGCTGGGCTGCTCCTGGGGTCTGGTTCACTGAGTGTCGCTCCGGTGTGGAGGTGAACCTCCCCGGGTCCCAACAGGGCTCCGGTCCAGGGCTCTGGTCCAGGCTGGGGTCCGAGCAGGTGGCTCCTAGCTAACGTGCTAACCTGTGGGAGGTCGGACGACGAGCTGGAGCGGAACCCGGGCTGATCAGGGATCACTTTCACTTCGGGAAACGTTTGGAAGCTGCTTATTTAAACCCATGTGTGCGTTTCCACATGTTGCAGACATCCCCACGGGCAGAATCTAAACACCTCCACCCTCACATGGGTGGAGGACACCGAGGAGTTTTAAAGTATTTAGCCCGTTTCTCAGTGATACGACAGGCTGCGCCCCCAGTGGCCGGCTGCGGTACTGCAAGTCCTCATGTACAGTACAACCCTCCAGCATCAAACTGTGTATTCCTTGATCAAATACATAACATCGGGGTAAGTTCGAGAAAAAAAAGCATGTCAAAGCTTTTTTAGCGTTTACAAAAGAATAATTTAAGTTATTTTGCAGCTAGGTGGTGCTATGGCAGTTTTAGTAAATCCCAACGCTTATGTAAGGTACTGAGTAGAGATGGATGTTGTGGGTGACATGGAGGGGGCTGAGTAGAGATGGATGTTTTGGGTGACATGGAGGGGGCTGAGTAGAGATGGATGTTTTGGGTGACATGGAGGGGGCTGAGTAGAGATGGATGTTGTGGGTGACATGGAGGGGGCTGAGTAGAGATGGATGTTGTGTGGGTGACATGGAGGGGGCTGAGTAGAGATGGATGTTGTGGGTGACATGGAGGGGGCTGAGTAGAGATGGATGTTTTGGGTGACATGGAGGGTACTGAGATGAGAAGAGATGGATGTTGTGGGTGACATGGAGGGTGAAACTATGCAGCCATCCACATTCAGCTCAGTTATTATTTACAAACTAAACAAAAATCCATAATGAATTCATTATAATTCATGAACACACACTTGAGCTTTGTACACTTCCTCCCCTAATGCACACTAAGCCATAGAAAGAAGGAGCAAATTATAGTAGATTTACGGTTTAATGTTGAGTTGGAAGACCTTATGGGAAAGTGGTATTAAAGGTCACGAAAGATGCAGAGATGGGGGAATAGAGATAAGACAATGCTTACACCACTCTAATAAATATTAATTTCTTAAACAATTATATTGGAACCATTTTGATTGATACCGCATTGTGTAACTATCAGGAACATACTTACAGGGGCGGTCGATGTCTATCCTGCATTGCTCCCCCTTGGATGTCACAGTGGCCAACAATCCACTGGCTCGCAAACTTTGGATACAGTCCTGGTCTTCTCTCCTCGGCTCCCTTTTAAAAAACTGCATCCTGGGTGCTTGTGTTTAGAAACGTCCACAAGCCCCGTATGCCATTTAAAGTGTTAAATGGACTGGTGTGTACAGAGCTCTCAGACGGACAGCTGCAGCCGTCCCTTTGGACAGGGGCTGACCGTGTGTGTGTGTGTGTGTGTGTGTGTGTGTGTGTGTGTGTGTGTGTGTGTGTGTGTGTGTGTGTGTGTGTGTGTGTGTGTGTGTGTGTGTGTGTGTGTGTGTGTGTGTGTGTGTGTGTGTGTGTGTGCTCTGAATTTAGCTCTTCTTGATGAGGCTCATCGCTGCCCTAAGGAGAGATGTTTAATCCTGCAATTGCGCAGCCACCACAAATATAGAAGGTCTCCTCAGCCCGGCCCCCCTTTTGTTGTTGTTTACTACTTACTAAGTCGACATATAATTGCATGTGGTGCTCGTTAAGCCTGTTTGATTCCAGTGTCTGATATAAATACGATAGCAGTCGCTAGTCAAAGCAGTGTCAGAAGATGACAGTGCAGAGCAGATGACTGGAGCAGAGAAGGCCTTTTGGGACTTGTTAAGTGGCAATTACTTATGGCACTGTGCTTACATGTTTTTATATTTAATTTATTTGTACGGTGATTTCTACCCTAAATCCATTTCATCTGCGCTAACATTTTACCTAGACTCTGACGAGAGGGAAATGGTTTAATGTTAATTGTCCACTTGATTCCGCTGTCTTCTCACGTCAAGTTTGCTTGGGCAGAAAGCTTTTGGAAATCCTTGTGGGCTTGTGTTGCTAGGGTACACGAAAACAACATCTCCGTGTACACAACAACGCTACTCCTAGTTATCCCTCGCAGACGGGCGCGACGGGTTAAAACTTGTTGTGAAATTAAATATTTTTTTTGCCTCTTTCTCATCTAGGGCATTCTTTAAATTCTACCTGGTTTGTATCTTGGCTACACGACTGCTAATTACATTTCCTGCCACAAACAGCAGACAGGGCATTGACATTTGCATTAGAATGATACCCCCCCCCCCACCTTTCTGTGCTTTTCAGACAGAAATAGTAGCACCTCTCCCCATAGTCTCATTCTTTTTTTTCCTCTTCATTCTTGTAAGCCCATAGAGTTTCAGGCTCGATTAGATAAGAAATGTTTCTTTACGTGACGCCACACTTTCTAACGGCCATAAAATCCAAACAGATGTTGTATTAGAATACAAGAGGCCTGTATGTGCACTAACGTGACATCTGTTCAGATTCATTATTGAGCAGATAAGGAATGACTTCTTTTTGCTGTAATGATTTGCACGTCTCTGAGGTTTCACCTCACAAGCCATCTAATGAGCAGAGAACCGGCCTGGGAGTCTGTCTACCAGGTGGAGGGAGGCCCAAGGCTTCAGGTCTTTGTTGTGTGTATGTATGTGTGTATTTGTGATGATGGGTTGATTATTTTAATGAATCAACAAGATGTAGCCCAATTCCTTGTTAAATTTACCGTGCTCTCTTACAAATAATTTGATAACACATAAGGTTGCATGGGACACCCAATACGAAAGGGGTAATTAAAGGCAGGTTTTAAACGAGAAAATAATGTTTCAAAGGGTTGATCATTAATGAAGCATTCAATTTAGAGGAATGTCATTATAGAATTAATTAAGTAAGTGCTTGTATGGTGGAGTAGTTTTGGAGAATTTCAAATGATAGTTAACCTAGGTCTTAAGAGGATATTTTCCGAAGACTAGTTGATAAAGAGTGGAGATTAATGCAGGCATGTGTATGATTAGGCCCCAGTTACTCGAATGATTGCAAGCTCCCAAACTAAGTCTACCACAAACATGTGTTTGCTGTATATTTACAGTGCAACTACTTACAACTATGCCTCTGACTGTTTCAAACACCCATTCTCTATATGGAGATGTTTAGTAGTGGGGGGAGGAGCTTGAAATGTGGATGAGGTTAGGAGAAGGGGGATGGGGGGGGTGGGGGTGCTGGTGTAGTGCATAGGCGAACACACAGTCTCCATGGCAACGGTTTGATCATTCTCCCTGTGGCTGTCAGGTCTGCAGTGCACATGGTGAGGAATAGAGTGGACAGGTTGTAGTGATAACCCAAGGTAGGGGGAGGATGGAGGGAGAGGGGGGAAGGCTAGGATCAGAAGCTGGGCTCTGAGCTGCCTAACCCCGCCATCTGCACATGGCAAGAGCTGATTTGAGGCAGGAATGAATGAGACGGTTGAAGACAGAAAGGCTTGTGTTGTGAGATCTCGCATCAGACCTTAATTTGCTGTTTGTGTCCATCCTCTTACAGGACATGTTAAAGATGGTTGAATAAAATATACCTCAAATAGCTCAAGTATAAGTCCGCTCCTGAACCGGTTGGTTGTGTTGTAATATGTAAAGTAATTTGGATATTAAAGAAATGGTGAGATCTGTGACTAACAGAATAAGAAGTTACTGTGTTCCTCGGTAAACATTGTTGTTTGGCCCGTCTTGAGTTTGTTCCTTTTGGAGAACGAGCTGAATAAAAAAAGAAAGAAAATTGCCACAATATGTCCTCTACAATGAAGACTGAACAGTAACTTTTCCACAATCTTTACTCACTAGGAATACATTTGCCCTGTGTTTTGTCCATTGGGGCCTGGAATTAATAGCTTACACATTTATTGTTGTAAGTTTCTGCTTTGTGTGAGATAGAGGGATCAGTTAGGGGATGGCATTGTTTGGTTTGGGAAGTATTCTGTTGGTTGCGTAGCAACAGGCTCCTGGAAACGGGAGTGGACGGTGTTGCCATTAGCAACCGTTGTTGCTCAGCAAACAATGTGGGCCAGTGCAAACACGAGCCAAGACTGTGGGCTCCTGCTTTTAATTGAACATCTGCATGTGTTTTTCGATTGATCGATTGTGGTTTTAAGTTAAGTAAGCCTCTATAGATGCACTGTGTAATGCGAGACAGTTAAAGAGGATTTAAATATTCTTCAAGCTTCCCTCCCCCATTTTCTTATGACTCTTAAGGGTGACTGGCTCTTGTAATGTCCATGGAGGAGTAGTGTCCTTCCTTTTAGGGTGTCTTGCGCTGTGTGTGAAGATGTGTTTGTGAAGTTTTGGACTGTTTGTAAGGAGACTCTCTAAAGAGCAGCTCATTCACAGTAGGGTTCCAGCGGTGGTCTGCAGGAGCTCCTGCTGGCTCCTGCCTTTGTGGCGCTCATAGCTGCTGGTGGGGAATTTGTGTGGCTTTTAACCTTTCCTGGGGGCTGCAGAGAAAGTCTTTTGCACTCTCCAGTGCCCACACTTTGCCACACCTATAAAGCCTGCCACTTCAATTGATCTTTTATGGATGAAGACTAGCTCGTCAATACTGTGGTTTATTATCCCTGCCGCCATGTTCCTCCTGACGCAGTCCTCTGTGCTGTTTAAGGAGTCTCATGTCCGCTCTCCTTCCACTTGGGTCTTAAGATCTCAACTGCCAGGGTCAGGGACACATTTCCACATGTATTTAGAGTAGAATTCTTTTGTGTGTGAGTTGAGGACACTAAAGTATGGGCCAATGTTTTTTTGCACAGGAGAGGGACTGAAAGCGGGAGTTGTTTTAGGTGTTTTGCGATTCTAATTATTTTTTCACTGATGAAGACCTCATGGAGGAGTCTTGATTTGTCTGCAGACAAAACAAGCATTTGGCGAATTTCAGGAATTTCAAAATAGTATGTGTTAGTGTGCGTGCTTGTGTGATTAGTCATGTGGACACAACGGTGGTTTTGCCCCGTGGCACTGTCTCTATGATTGGAAGATGTCAGTGGTGGCACGCCCAACTATGTGTTGTTCCCTATTGGTCCTGTGAGTGCCACTACCTCATAATCCAGGGAGGCATTTTAAGTCACCTTAATTTGTGTTATTTTGCTTAAGTGCTTCAACTGAAAAAGGTTGCACCTAAGCTAAGAAGAGTTGGATCAGCTTAATGCCTTTTTAAATAATTCAGATTTGATCAAATGTTCATATTGACAGATCATCTGCATGGAGTTTCAACCTGTCTCAGCCTGTTTCCATGCTTGATTGCCCAGCTACTAGGTGAGCTGGTTTAAATGAATACTAATGGTTAGCCTTTATTGTACATGCTTAAAAAAGGTGGCTGAAAATAATTCCATCCTATCCTTAACACCGTGCCAAAGCAACTGGTGCCCACAGTTGGAAGGCTGTTGTTTTATTGAGGAGAAAGGACCATCATTGAAATAATAGTTTATCTCTGTGCAGTATGTGGTTCATAGGTGTACGTTACGTGTTCCATGGATGAGATCTGTGAGAGAATGCTGAATTTGAATACAATACACACGTTTGCGTGTCGAGTGGCTTATTACACTCTGTTTATAAATAGAATCTACTGTGTCTCCCTTGGTCTGGGAGGTGACGTCTCCTTCAAGGTTTGCAGTTCAGTGCCTCTTAGCCTTGGGGGTGTCTTTGATCAACTGATGCAGAGCCGTATGTCTCTGCAGAGACAACAGCACCTGTTGCTCTGATCAAACTCAAGCTATACAATATTACAACCTAGTTAGAGGCTCCTTAACTCCGCTTCCTTCAGTAACTTGGGAACTCATGTAAAGGTAATTGAAATGCGCACTGCATGTTTTAATGTGGGGGAGAGATGTGTGAGTGTTGGGGTGCAGGTTGGGTCTTGCAGCCCCTCGACTAGAACATCTCAGGAGCCCTGCACCACAACTGAACTTACTCTTTTGGCAACTCAAAGGGTCAGGCCTCAGGGTGGCAAGACCTCATTACACACACGCACACACAGACACAGTACACACAGTACACACACACTCACACTCACTCACTCACTCACACTCTCTCTCTCTCTCTCTCTCCCCCCCCCTCCCCGCTGGAGTTCTCTCCCTCCCCTGTTCTAATCCTCCTCCCCCTCTTTTCTTTGTGGCCACACTCGATAAGTTCCTGTGAGTTAAAAAAAAGCAGGTCTGAGCGGGAGGGAGAGAGTGAAAGCAGGGTGGTTCTAGTGGGACGGAGGGAGGGGGAGTAGAGTCGGGGGTGGTCGCCATGGATTCCTCACCATGGCAACAGACAAACGTTTACAAAGCATAGAGGAATTTCCTCATATCAGCTGGATTATTGGAACCTCCGGAGTGCAGCTCTGGCTCAAAACAAACGCTGGATATCATCATGGGGTTGGACTGCCACTCGCCGCACCCCACAACCCACTCACACGTTTTAATTTGTCTATTTTGTTCAGGCATTCATTCTCTCTTTCATGACGTTGACATTTACCTCTTCAGAAAATGACTTTGTCTCTCCACCCTCACTATGGTCGTATTGTGGGTGAGGGAGGCTGCAAGAAATGCAACGTTGTACTGTTTTAACTCATCTGTGCGTGGGGTCTTGTGGCGTCATTTAGAGCACGACTGTCAGCGTTTGTTTGTACGAGTGCCAGTGTAGGTCGTTTTCAAGATCCCGCTCTGACTCAGCTTGGCCCAGCTGCGCTCTCCCAGCTCCCCATGAACGCCCTGACGCTCCCACAGATCCCGTTCCTGTTGGCAGCCACCCATATCCAAACGTTGCGTTTGGTGCTCGGGGTGTACTGACCTCTCTTTCCTGTCCTTCCCCTTCCAGATTCCCAGAATGCAGAGCTCCGAGGGCGGGTCTGACTCCTCGTCCAGCGTGGCCTTGCGTACGTCCACGCCCACCCAGGCGCCGGTGGTGCAGCCCGTGCCAGCTTCTCAGCAGGTAGGTCTGCTTGTTTGTGGTCTGTGGGTAAATTCTACAGAACACCGCTCTTCTAAAGTTAGCGCTGTAGGGAGGTATAGCTGCCGCACAGTGCCGCTCACAGCTCTCTGAATCCAGTGCTTTGAGGTGGGATTATACACATGGCTCAGGGACTGGTTCAGCCCTGGTGCTATGGCTGTATCTCTAAGGTATCAGTCACCATTTCTCCATTCACCTATTGGTTTACTAGGTAACACATTCCACTCGACCAAGTTAAGCCAATAATACTACTTACTTGTGGTTGGTTAACCATATTAATAAATACAGAGAAATCACTGCCTGTGTACCCTCAGTGTACGTGACCCACTGAGGCTTTTGAGAAAAGGAAAACATGAGTTGTAGTTCCTCGGACAACGAGGAAAGTATATTCTTTGCTTGAGTCTGGAGGAAAATGCACAAAATGCCATGTGTTGATGTGTTTACATTTGCTAAAGAGGTTTAGATGTCTTTGCAGTAGATGATGGATCAAACATGAGTAGCGGGCACATGGGACTGTGAGTGTGTGTTTGTTGTGTAACAGTTTTCTCATCTTCACACAGAGGGTTTTGGTCCAGGCCACAGGCTCGTCTCAGAAGGCAGTGCAGGTACAGAACCCCTCGCAGCCGCAGCACCGTGCTAACACTCCGCGGAACGCCGGAACCTTTTGTTCATGTTCCTGTGTGTCTCTTTTGCGCGCAGGTTCAGCAGGTACAGCACATCTATCCATCCCAGTACATAGAAGGCGGGGAAACCGTTTACACCAATGGAACCATGTGAGTAAAGATCAGAACCGCAGCGATTAACGCAACTAATGGAGCTCGAGGTCAAAGGGAGAAATAATTATTATCATTTATTTAAAAATGTAGCCAGAAATGTTCCTCAATTATTAAATAAGCTCTTCCAACGATCATTAAACGTAGTTGTTTACATCCATAAAAGGCTGCGATGTGTTGCTCATCAGTATGTGGGACACTGTGTTGAAATGCACTTCTGTAACCGAGCTCCTCTCTTGGGTCCGGCCCCACCCTGGTCTCCCTCCAGCCGCACCGCCTACTCCTACAACCCCGACGCCCAGCTGTACGGGCAGGGCAGCGGGGGGGCCTACTTCGACTCGCAGGCCGGCGGCGCCCAGGTCACCACGGTGGTGTCTTCGGCCAGCAGCGGCATGGCGCCCCACAGCATGGTGGGCATCACCATGGACGTGGGCGGCAGTCAGATCATCTCCGGCGGCAGCACCTACCTGATTCACGGCGCCGGCATGGACGGAAACCGCTACCACGCCTCGCAGTCCTCCCGCTCCTCCTCGGCCATGGTGAGCCAAGCCCCGCCCCCTCTCTCTCTCAATGCTCTGCAGAATCCCCCGATTTCTACAAGGATGTGAGTTCAGAGGAACTCTGGTCAACTTGGAGACATTGATTTAGACGCCTCAAATATCAACACACAGACATTGGCTTTGCATGGCAAACATCCCGCCACTGTTTGGGTTCGTATTGGAGCTTGCCGGTGATAGCTGTCATCGCCGCACCCCTCGGCCCATGCCCCCCCAGAAACAGACGGGGAAGTGATCGGAGGTGTCCTTGAGTCAGGGGCAACGAGAAGGAGAAGAGAGCAGGGCTCTAGCCCTGACTTGAGGCCTACTAGTGCCCACGGTGATGTCGTGAGCAAGAGGATGCAGAGAACCGGGGCACTGGCTTAAATAATTCAGCGCAGCCTTATTTGAATGGTTTTCACTAGCACTTGAGCACCCTGTGAAACAAAGCCACCCCTGGGGCTCATTACCATTTGGCCCCGAGCCCCAGGGGAGGGGGAGTGGGTGAGGGGTAGGGGTGAGGGGCTTCTCAATGCCTGGATCCCTGCCTGCTTCTTTTTCTTCTTGTTCCTCTGAGTCTTCAGTTTGGCTGCAGTACTACCCTTTTTCTTTTTTTCCTCTCTTTATTTTCTTCCAGAGCTTTCAAGAAAGTCTCTGGTTTTATCATTCCGCTTTGACGATCAATTTAACTCTTCACTGTATTATGTAGTCCAAATATATCTATCAGTCCCAGTTTGACACGGTGTGCTGCTGTATTTATGGTCAAAGATCCTGTGCCCTTGATGCATACGGAACTATCTCCATTTCAGTGAAGAGACCCTTCCAAACCCAATATCCTCCTCTTACTATGTTGTGTTTAAGTTGTTCAGGGGGGTTGGGGGGAGTCATTGTCAGCTCATTGTCCCCGACTCCGCCGTGACCTGTGTCCCTGTTTTTGGTTGCTATTTGCATACTTTACTGTGTCTGATTGCAAGCCTTCGTGTGTAGCTTAACTCTTGATTAGTCCCTTGATTTGCATGCTTTTGTTCGGCAAAAATGAATGGCTGCAACGACTCTTTTTGATTATATGGATTAAAGAGGATCTGGCTGCCTGCTAACAGTCCTGTTTTGTGCTTTTTATTTTCTATCTGTCTCTGTTCAACTCTTACCTGACATCCTTCTCTCTCTCTTCTGTCCCCATCACTGCTCACCTGACATCCCTCTCTCTCTCTCTCTTCTGTCCCCATCACTGCTCACCTGACTCTCTTTTACTTTTTATTTTTCGCATGCTTCGTTTCTTTAGCTTGAAATGGCGATTGAAAACCTCCAAAAGTCTGAAGGAATTGCCACTCACAAAAGCAGCCTCCTCAACAGCCATGTAAGTCAACCAGGATCTTTGTTTGCCACGGACATCAGCCATAACGGTGGGGAGGGGGGTGTGTGTGTGTGCTTTAACTGCATGTATTTATGTCCTACTGTTGTTACCATAGCTTAATCAGCACAAACCCTACTTGCAGATTTGTCTCAACTAGTCGAAACTCAAGGGGCATATGCTTTAACTTGTTGCTTAAGAATGCTTCCCGTAGCCGTTTCTTGCTCAATGCTTCCCATGCACTTTGACTGATTCCTCATTGTGGTCGTTCTCCTCCATTGTGGGGATACGTAATTGTTCTGCTAGCCACAAAGATAGCACGGCTGATGATTTCATACGCAAGGCATTGGACAAAACACTTAATGTCAATCAACAATTATGTTGCAGTACAATTTGGGTCCTCTTGTTTGGACACAATCATCTACAATTAAATGGAAATTAGATTCAGTAGCACTTGACTCTACTTTATTACGGACCAAGCCGATGTTCAGACAGGGCAAATGAACAGTGATTTGGGCACTGCCTCACTGCTCTTAACCTTGACTGACTCTGTCCTATCAGCACATCGCTGATAGGTTTTGAGGAGGGGTTCTCCACACAGCCGCTATGTTTGGGAGTTACAGTGATGCAGTGGGGGGGATTTTATTTAATCTATACATGTATGTATATCCAATTATATGCATGCATGCATACATACAGCATTGGAAGCCACTTGGTTGTGGTGTTTACTCCCTGGAACACGGTTCTCAAATGGTTTCTCCTGGAGGTGGGGAGTGTGTGTGCCGGTGCATCCGTGTGTCTTTTCATCTAAAGTGTTTGATGCTGTAAGAGCGGCGGCCTGTGTTGCCGGCCAGGTGGGAATCAAGAGGGCAGCGGCCCACTGAAGGCTGACTGATTGTGTGTGTCTAATTTTAGCTCCAGTGGCTGCTGGACAACTACGAGACGGCGGAGGGTGTGAGCCTGCCCCGGAGCTCCTTGTACAACCACTACCTGCGCCACTGTCAGGAGCAGAAGCTGGACCCCGTCAACGCCGCCTCCTTCGGCAAGCTGATCCGCTCGGTGTTCATGGGCCTACGCACACGCCGGCTGGGCACCAGGTACCTGATGATGATGATGATGATGATACGTTGGAACAGTGGGGGAGGGGGGTGAGACTCAGGGCAGTGAAGAGGATGATCGATTAGGATAACACACTTTTCTAGGCTGTTCCCCTCCCAGCTGAATGTCCGCTCCCTATGGTAGGGATGTGCGAGTTTTGGATGAACCGGTCTCCAACGTGGACTAAATGGTGGTTGCCCGTCATCCTTTCTCAACGGCCCTCTTTGTGCACCTTCCAGGGGCAACTCCAAGTACCACTACTATGGGATCCGCGTGAAGCCGGACTCGCCACTGAATCGCCTGCAGGAGGACACCCAGTACATGGCCATGAGGCAGCAGCCCGTCCACCAGAAGCAGAGGTCAGTGTGCTCTCTCTCCCCCCAAAGCCTGTCCCCCCCCTGCTGCCTCGTGGCTCGCGGCTGACCCAATAGCAGCCAGGTTCTGTGCCCTGCATGCTATCAGGCATTGTTTAGGAATTCAGGTTTATTTTGTTATCCATTTTTAATGACTTGCTTCTGGATTCAGATAATGTTATACCTTGCACTTCACAATCAGTCTTGCTGTCGAGTTGGTGGTCCACACTAGGCAGTAACATCTGGGGCTTCACAAGAAGACCCGCGCCTACTCTGAAAACTCACCAAATCACTCACTAGACTGGAACGAGGTCCACGAGGAAGAGGTTCCTTAGAGGCTACACCTCTACTGACTGCCGTCATTTCTACTGAAAATAACCATTCAAGCACCTTTGGAAGCCTGGATCTTTGCCGGTTAGATAAGAGGACTGTTTAAAACAGTTGCTGTGGTAAATAGTTAAGCAGCAGTTCATTTAAAATGACTCGGAAGAACGTCCCGGCTTTATGTCTGATGTCCAGATATCCTGAGATCTGCTGTTTCTCTTGGAGATCAACTCGGAGATCATTTTCTATGTTTTGTAATTATCTGTATTAATATTTATGTATGTGTTTTATGCATGGCCTTGTTAAGAAAGGAGATGGTATCCATTTTAATTCCATGAATCTCTCCAGCTCTGGAAACGTATAAATCCTCGTTCCATTTTCCACTCTTCTGTACATGTTATCATTCAGGGACGAGCTGCTTGTGTGTTTGAACTTTAAGAAGATATTAGGTAAACAGACTGCATTTATAAAGCGCTTTCCTAACCATTGGCCACTCAAAGCGATTTACAATACTGCCTAACAGTCACTCATAGACGCACACATTCACACACCGACGGCGGAGTCAGCAATGCAAGGCGACAGAACGCTCGTCAGTGACATGTGAGGACCCCCTGGACTAGATGGTGATTCACTCTGTCTGCAGGTTCAAGCCTCTTCAGAAGGTATACGGTGTGTCGGATCACCTGTCGGGGGGCTCCCAGAACTCTGCCAGCACCCCGGAGCAGTCTGTGGCTGCACAGAGCCAGCACCACCAGCAGTACATCGGTGAGTTCCAGAGTACATCCTAGCCCAGAGGGACGCAGCGGCTCTGGCCTTGGCACCCACATTCTCCCAGGGTCATTAGGTCGAAACCCGCTTTTATACAATTCAAGCCAAAAATTGTCATGACCTTTTCAAACATAAATAAACAAATGTTTTCATCCCTGCATTCAAAGAACATTACTCTCACATTAAAACAAATTGGGTTAGGTATACTATTCTTGTCCTGTATTAGTGAACTGTAATAATAATCCTATTGTAAAGTACATCAGAGCAGCGACCGGTCCAAATGGAAGGAGTAATACTAAAGAATAGGAAGCCCTTTAAAAGAAGGCTAGATTAGTCTCCTAGTCCTTTCCCCATTTAAACATGAATCTGTTCCCAGCATGGCTCAGGTCCAACCTCTGAGTCAGATCAGTGGAGCCCCGTGCTCAAGATAACGGATAACAGAGGCACATGTGTGCGCACTGCTGTTTACGTAGGTCAGGTATCTTACTATCAAGATGGCACAGAGCTAATCTCTGGGGAGGTGTGTGTGTGTGTGTGTGTGTGTTCAGTGACACCTGTGCCTACTTGACTGTGTGCCTTTTGTGTAGATGTGTCCCATGTCCTGCCTCCGTTCCCCTCCCCTGACCTGGGCAGCCTGCCTCTGCCGGAGCGCATCAGTCTGGACGACATCAAGAAGCTGCAGACGCTCTACAGGGACCACTGCGAGGTAACGCTTCCATTACGGCTCCACGTTGAGGATCACTTCTCCTGCTACACATCTGATCCACGTGCTTCCATCATTGGTCCTCGCCACCCGGGGGGAGGGGCTATGTTTGATGATCCTCCTCCCTCCAGAGTTGAACAGGAGATGGCCACAACATCTTACTAGCTGACCTAATGGTTATGACATGTAAATGCCTCCCAGATAGGATGCTTCCATACTGCAAAATATACACTGCAAATGCAAATTGCAAATGTATATGGCCGGCTCCATGTAAACAAGGTGATGACAGAGCCGGCATGAAGCACCATGTGGCCGAGTGCGTCCTCACGGTCAGGCGTCTTCTCCCGTCCACTGAAGGGCTCTGTCCAAGGATGGAACAGTGTAGCAACTTTGAAATGTTTGACTGCGAGTTGGTTTCCCTGGCGTCGGGCAGAGCCTGACGCCAGAGGGGGGGGGGGGGGGGGGGGGGGGGGGGCTGTGATTAAAACGTGGACACGATGCTCTGGCTTTCTCCTTCTCTCCCTGCGCTCCCCGTGTGCTGCCGCACCGCCGCGCTCCCCTTTGTTCCAGCCGTCCTTTCATCTCGGCGCTGCTTTCAAGACATGCCAATTAACCTTTCAGCGGCCTGGGTGGACATCTTGGTGTCCCCCCCCCCCCCCCCCGGGCCTTTGTGTGTGCGGCTCTGTGGCCAGGCACACGGGTCCTGGCTTTGTCTGCCTCACATGTCCGTCCCTCTCAGCCACACTCGGCTGCTGTGATGGGCTTTAATGTTCACTGTTGTTGTTGTTTTGCAGTGAAAACAAGGCAATACATTATACTTGTGCTGGTACAAGAGAGGTGGCGCGTTCAGGCCTTGGGAGGCGTCTGAGGAACGGGTTGGACAACAAAACGGCTTTGGTTCCTTCTCCCTTGTTTATGGGGCTGTTAGTGATGCAATGACCCTACTCCACCCCCGTTCTGCTTAGCTCAGTTTGAGCCTAGCTGTTACATGTGACACAAACCACCGGGACACGACACACATCTGGAGACCCTTCCCCCCCCAATCCCGTCTCTGTTGATGGGGAGCCAAAATACTGAACCCTGTCCCAGCCTGTGGACTACACTGTCTCGCCAAAACGATTATTGAAAATTAAAGTGTGTGTGTGTGTGTGTGTGTGTGTGTGTGTGTGTGTGTGTGTGTGTGTGTGTGTGTGTGTGTGTGTGTGTGTGTGTGTGTGTGTGTGTGTGTGTGTGTGTGTGTGTGTGTGTGTGTGTGTGTGTGTTGAAGACTGGAGGTAAAATGTGCCTGTTTGGAGGGAGTGGGGAATTCTCCTTTTTGTTATGGACTCCTGTGTTTGAACTGTTGCCGGTGGTAACGGTAAACAAGGTTACCATGGCGACGGTTGGAGAGGAAGCAAAAACATATCATGTGATTGAAGCCTACACGGCTGTGTAACCAGAGAGAGAGAGAGAGAGAGAGAGAGAGAGAGAGAGAGAGAGAGAGAGAGAGAGAGAGAGAGAGAGAGAGAGAGAGAGAGAGAGAGAGAGAGAGAGAGAGAGAGAGAGAGAGAGAGAGAGAGAGAGAGAGAGAGAGAGAGAGAGAGAGAGAGAGAGAGAGAGAGAGACTGCATGGTGTGAATCATACACACAAATACACACATACTGTAGGGGAGTTTAAGAGACAATACGTGGAAGAATTCCTCACCACAGCTTTTGGTTTAGTCTTTTTTGTTTCTTTGGATCTGATTCTCAGATGTATCTAGACATTTGTTGGAGTCAAACAGTAAACCGGGCGCTTCTGCTGGTTTTGTTGGTTTGCAGCATTAGTCTGTTGGCAGCTCATAAATATGAACGAGGAAGCCAGGTGAGTCAGTTCAGCTTACTAATAAATCCTTTAAAAGTCCCCCCCCCCTCCTTGTTGGTGGAGAAAGAAGTTGTTGAGCGCAGTTGTCTTTATTAGGGCTCAACAGAGTGTGGTTCAGCATGTGGAACTGACTTTGAGAGGACCCCAAAACAGAAAGAAAGCCCTCTTCAAGAAACCTCAACGGTTGCTGGGAGGATCAGCGATTACTGAGCAAGAGACTCTTAGCTGACTTACTGTCTAACAAGGAACGGCCAAGCTGGGACAGCAGGAAGCACAGAGGGAGAGGAGCTGCTGCCCTCCAGCCCAAAGTTTGTTGTGTGTCTGGTTGCTATGGCTAAGCCCGTTGTGTTTTGTTCTCCCTCCACCCCTTCTCCCCTTCTCCCTTTCTCTTCTTCCCCCGCTCGTCCCTCCCTTTACACCCCCCTCCCCCCCTCCCTCTCTGGCCCCCCGGCCCCTCCCTCTCTGCCCCCCTGGCCCCTCCCTCTCCTGCAGGCTACGCTGGACGTGGTGATGAACCTCCAGTTCCACTTCATCGAGAAGCTCTGGCAAACCTTCTGGTATTCAGCGGCGCCCTCTAGTGACGGGAACACCAACCTGCCCACCAGGTCGCTTTAACGTGCACTCAACACAATATTATTTTTGCTTAAAACCAACAGTGTTTCATATCCCCCCCATTGGGTGGTTCATTCGGTGTCTTAGTGCCCGCCCACCTCTGTGTTGATTGGTCCTTTGTGCACGTGCAGCGACGACGACATGGACGGCGTAATCCCCCGAGAGAAGCTGATGGCGCTCTGCAAGTACGAGCCGGTGCGGCTGTGGATGCGGAGCTGCGACCACATCCTGTACCAGGCGCTGGTGGAGATCCTGATCCCGGACGTGCTGCGCCCCGTCCCCAGTCAGTACCCCCTGCTACCTGCTCCATGACATCACGTCCTCTCTCAATCTGCCCTATGACATCACTTCCACCTCCCCCTTCTACCTGCTCCATGACATCAATGTCAAAGGTTTCATGAGGCTGGAAAGTCTTCAGCATTATTTATTGAACCTGAATATTTCCCACCTGTGTGTCATCACACATCCATCTTGTATTATATTCAAATTTGACACTTGTCCTTCCACCCGGTTGTTAAAAGCTCAAAGCTCCCTGTACGCTGAGTCCTCGTGTTATCTCCTCAGGCACTCTCACTCAGGCCATCCGCAACTTCGCCAAGAGCCTGGAGAGCTGGCTGACCGCCGCCATGAGCGACTTCCCCCACGAGATCGTGCGCACCAAGGTGAGCGTGTTCCGAGACTCTGGTGCCCCAGTTTGTGGTTGGAAATCTCCTCTTCAAGGCTAAGGTGTGTGTGTGTGTGTGTGTGTGTGTGTGTGTGTGTGTGTGTGTGTGTGTGTGTGTGTGTGTGTGTGTGTGTGTGTGTGTGTGTGTGTGTGTGTTTTGCAGGCGGCGGTGGTCAGTGCCTTCGCCCAGACCCTGCGGCGCTACACCAGCCTGAACCACCTGGCGCAGGCAGCGCGCGCTGTGCTGCAGAACACCTCCCAGATCAACCAGATGCTCTCAGACCTCAACCGGGTGGACTTCGCCAACGTGCAGGTAACATCATTATTACTTAACATTACTTGAATAGGTGAAAAACATTCAACAGAACCACATGGCTTTATGGTTAACACTGACTGAATAAATATAACAAAATAATAATGTCAACGACTGCTGTGATTCCCATCAAATGGAATGCCTTCAAGCGGCTCACGACATAATTAAAGTGTAACTACTAGAGAGAGAGTCGAGCTGAGGGATCGAGGCGTTTCCACTTGTGCGCTTCGGCCCAGCACACCTTGGCCCAGTAGTGAAGGTGCGGTTTGTCCCAGCTCAGTTACGGCTCGCGTTTCCACCGACAGTACACTTAGGGTAGGGCGGGGTTTAAGCCGGATGGCCGATAGCCACGGCAGCTACGTAAGCATCGGGACCTTATAGCAGCCCGACACGGTGTAGCCTGCTATTGAATCCAAGGAAAAAGAAGAACGCGACACAATGAACAAAGAGCATCAATGTAGGACGTCCAAGAAGGACGGCAAACTTTTGCTCAACATTTTCTTAACTAAGCTTTTGCCGTTGCCGAGAAATACCTTGCGGGCACTGTGTTTGTTTGTTTGTTTGTTATTATGACCCTGTCGCACGGAAGTGATGATTCTGTCGACCAATCAACGGACGGCATGTGTAGCCCAAACTTGTTGGGTCCCTTTTGGACGTCTCAGTACCCCAACGGAGGAGTGCTGCGAGACGAGTACGGCTCAATAACGCTCAGTCCGGATCACGCCCACTTTCGGTGGTGGAAACGCGAACCGTGCCGCAACTTTGCATACTGAACCGGCCCGCACCCTCCGGTGGAAATGCGGCATTAGAACTCTAGAACCGTGCCTACAGCAGCTGACACTGTCAGTATTATTGTGTGTTCCATATCGCGTCTTATTGAACGCCCCGGATGGGTTTGTGTCCACAGGAACAGGCCTCGTGGGTGTGCCAGTGTGACGAGAGCGTGGTCCAGCGGCTGGAGCAGGACTTCAAGGTCACCCTGCAGCAGCAGAGCTCCCTGGACCAGTGGGCCGCCTGGCTGGACAACGTGGTGTCCCAGGTGCTGAAGCCCCACCAGGGCAGCCCCAGCCTGCCCAAGGCCGCCCGCCAGTTCCTGCTCAAGTGGTCGTTCTACAGGTACGAGGAGAGTTCGCCCCTAGCAGGAGATCTACTCCCTCACCCTAACCCCGGGGTTAGGGTTCACCCTAACCCTGGGAGTGGATTGTATGCTTAACGGCAAAAATGATCTTTCTGGAATCCTACTTATTGGGGTAAATTGTACCTAGTGATCCCACTACTAGAATACCTTCAGAGTGATATGGTTGAAGCCATCCCCAGTGGACTGTGAGCGCAGTATGAACCTCCTCCCCCCCTCAGCTCCATGGTGATCCGGGACCTGACCCTGCGCAGCGCCGCCTCCTTCGGCTCCTTCCACCTCATCCGGCTGCTGTACGACGAGTACATGTTCTACCTGGTGGAGCACCGCGTGGCGCAGGCCACCGGGGAGACCCCCATCGCCGTCATGGGAGAGGTGAGCGCTGCTGCCGTTTGGTACCGGGGCGATAAGGTCACCATACGAATGACCGCAGCTGAGGTCGCTGGTGTCATTAATGTGGAGGCCTTCTTTAGGATGACTGCACTGAACTCTTGCTAAACATTTCTTGTTATTTTTCCTCCAACAGTTCAGTGACCTCACCTCGATGATCCCATCGCTCATGGACAGAGGTAAGCGCTCCATCGTTTGGGTTGCCATAGTTACGAGGTTAGACGGGGGATGTTGCCAGGCTCCTCCCCCTGAGGGTAAAGTAGTTTCAAAAGGTCAAAGTGGGGAGAGCATTGGAGTCCTTAAAGTGAAACCTAAACCTGTTACCATGCACCTCCCCCCCATCCCTCCACCCATCAGACCCGTCCTTCTCCGACGACATGAGCGACATGGGCAGCGACGGCGACGGGTCCCGGGACCCCAGTGAGCCGGCCGTGAAGCGGGAGCGCATCGAGATCAACCACTCGCTGCAGGAGATCTAAAGCCAGCTCCTCTGGACCTCAGTGGACCCAGGCCCCCTGCAGCCCCCCCACAGCCCCCCCACGGCCCCCCCCGGGGCCCCGCGGCCCCCCCGGGGCCCCCTGCAGCCCCCACGGCCCGGGGCCAGGTGCTCGCTGTACATAGACAGAAGCAGCCCTTCCTAGTATGTGTACATAATGCTGTCTTCTACCCAGGTAAAGAGAAGGCTGCCTTACGGGGGGGGGGCTTTTTTTTGTAACTGTGAACAAGGACTTCGTGCAGTACCTGTTTTTCCTCCTTTTGTCTCTGGATGTGAAACCTTTCGTACGAGTGGTGCTCCGTGGTGTGTAGTCCGACCCCAGCCCGCCCCCTATAGCTGTGCCATAGTGTCATTTGAGTGCCTTAGAATGCTAACTCCTTAAACCACCGCCGCTACAGATGTCTATTCCCTCCCTCAGCTGTGCCTCCTACCGCACTATGAATGTATCGTCTCCAAAACCTCAAGACGCTCCACAAACCTTTAAGTCTCTTTCGGTGGATCTCTTGTGGCCTCCGCTGCAGCTAGCAGCATTAACATAACCACCGCTTTAAAATGAAAAAGAGACAAGAAGTGATAAATGCACATCCTTCACTCAACCTACTGACCCTTAGGAACCTTGTTCCCCTCAGATTAACTCCAACCAGCTCAGTGACAGCTGCCCTGTTAGGTCAGTAGGGCCTAAGACTGATAACAGACAGACACAAGCCCTCCTGGTCCGGCTACAGAGCAGTCAGGACGGGGTCTCAGTGGTTCTAACACGGTTCATTACCTCAATAGGCTTCAAGTGCTTCTTGGTTTGGCTCTGATGACAGAGCGGTGTAAAGGATGTAGCCACTGTTAACGTTGTCCACCGGTTTCCTCACTTGTTAATACTCATCACCATGGTTTTCTTTAACCGAAATAACAGATGTCGTTTTGTCAAGAGCCATGTTTTTATGGACGCGTTCGACAGCCTTACCTGGTGTGTTGAAGAGTCCTGATCCTTAAAACCTCTGAGATGGAGATAGGAAAGTGGACTGCTTGACTTTAAAAGGCAAACAGCCACTGTATAGAGACTGTTATCAGAAATCCTTCTGCATAAATAGAATCAATTAAATTACAGAAATCCTCACTTCTCCTTCCTTTGAGTCCGTCGTCCTGCTACCCAGGAGATCGACCCATTCAAAGAACAATGTGGTTGGACCTGTTGAAAGCAAAAATCCTTATTTAGATAAATAAAATTGAGCACCCTGGTAGCCTGTTGGCTGAGGCGGTGACCTGGAGTTCTGCAGAAGTCTGCAGAAACACCCAGATGTTCATGGGACTTCTCTCCCCCCCCCACCACAAGAGATTTTTGTACGACAGCTCAGTTATTTGATGATTTGAAACTGAAATGGCTCCCATAACATGTGCCTATAGATGTCTTGCTATATATACATAAATATATATATATATATAGATCTATATATAGCCATAGTTTAACCATAGACCTAAATATGAAACCAAGATACTGTTAAGATATATGAATATATTTCTTTATATGACATAGAAAATGTGTGTGTGTATTACTGTGGCCTTTTGAACTTCTATCTTGGTACACTACTTCTCGTCAGTAATGGTCCTATTTTATTGGGGTTGGTGTGTGTTGGAGAACATGGGCTTGATGTTTAATTTAATGGTTTAGACTGGTGTGATACATTTCAAATCTCAATTGTTCATATGAATGTTCTTGTTATTAGTTGATGTGCCGCTGATGCACTCGAGTAAGTTGTGCAGTGGTCATGAAAAAAAATATTTATACCGTTTGGCCCATTTGATATCTTTTGTGTTTTGAAATTGGTTTTGATTGTTTTGCTGGATCCTTGCGTAACTCCCCTCTGGTTTTTGTTGTAGCCATGAAGATCTAAGTTTGAGTTGAGTTATGTAAGGTTTTTCTTTTTGTAACATGTGCCTGTCACAGTAATTTGCCTTTAAGTGCTTTTGGGAAATTCTTATGTACTTTGTAATGTTTTTGTAATGCTGTTTAGACATTTGGCTGAGAATAATTTTTTTTTATTGAATTAGATTTGGTTCTTCTTACAAGTATACTGAACCTTTATTTTAGTGTATTTTTAAACCCATTCTTGACTACACTTTACATAGCCTAATGGCAGACAATGGTCTGTAATAAACTGCATAGTTCAACTGTATTTTGTACCTGGTCAAAATGTGTAATAAATTGGTGTAAACCACAAGATTGCGTATGTTAAATAGTATTTTTTTAATCAAATATCAACACCACAAAACCGCCATTTCGAACAAGCAGCAAGTGTACAAACTTATTTTTCTCACCACAAGTATTGCTAGAACTGGTAATTATCTTCACAAATTATTAATTCAAATGTAACTATTGAGCTTTAGACATCTTTTGCATATTTACATTACAAATAAAATCCTAGTTTCCATGGCAATTCCATCCATTACCAAGTGATATTCTTCCCTTGGATCATACGTGATCGTGTATTTCAGGACATCCAGCTGCGGTCGGCAGTGCTCCAGTGGAGGGGAGGGGGGTGCACTCGCTGCAGTGGAGGGGAGGAGGGGGGTCCACTCGCTGCAGTGGAGGGGAGGAGGGGGGTCCACTCGCTGCAGGGGAGGGACCAGGAGGAGGGTGCACTCGCTGCAGTGGAGGGGAGGAGGGGGGTCCACTCGCTGCAGTGGAGGGGAGGAGGGGGGTCCACTCGCTGCAGTGCAGTGGAGGGACCAGGAGGAGGGTGCACTTGCTGGGCCAGACTAATTCAACAAGGAAACAATATAAACTTGGTCCACATACATCAGTCAGAAGTAAGTGCTGCAATGTACTTCTTGGAAAGAGGGGTCGAATCCAAAGGAATAGCTTTAACGAGACTTTATTTGTATAAAGTATTTTCGGTATGGTAAACTGATGCTCTGAAGTAAAGAGAGATTGGAGATGTGCCTTAGCACGTGCGAGAGTGTTCTCCTAGCTGATCCTAACCACAAACCCACGTATGGTAATCGCTGCCGGGAGAGTTCTAAAGTTTGTGGCCAGGTGGTCTTCTTTATGGACTCAACGAGGACCGGAAGACTTGGAGAGGAACCGGTGTGACGTAATCCTCGGTTTTCCTCGCCTGGTCTGTGATGCTGCCCTCTGTGGCTAAAGTATCTATTGCAGCCTTCAGTAATGTCCTGCTTTCCCTTGTGGCTATGTGTAGTATTTACGGCTTATATATTTGGTCCTACCCCCTATTGGTTAAGTGAGGGAAATACAGCTTGTGTTCCTAAAATACGTAACAGTGCACATTGTACCGCAGGGCTGGGAGTTCTGCTGAGTTCTGCTCGTTTCCTATCAGTGATACCTTCTCAGTAAAGCCCCCCTTGCATTCAACCACCCCCCCCCACTTAAATTGGCTGAATGTCCAGTATTGTTCCTCTGACAGCGGTCCATGGGGAGCCTGCCGTCTATAAACATGTTCTGATGGATCGCTGCGTCTCACAGGGAGCAGCCTGCCATGTATTTTCCTGTCAAAAGTGGAGAGAAAAGAAATGAATGAGTCCAAAAATGCAGACTTAGTATACTAATAACCTGCTTTCTCATAACAACACATTTGCAGTCAGTGTAAATGGCGGTTCAGTACACGTGATGCATACAATAACCCGATGGGGCAGATCGCTGAGGCCGGCGGCCACGCCCACCTGTTGCAAACCTCTTCTTGACCAGAGACATGCGGTAGCGGCTCCCCACCAGCTCCACGTCCATCCCCGAGAGAGAGGCGCCGGAGCCCACGAACTGCACCGCCAGGTGGGGGGGCGGCCTGCGGGGGACCTCCAGGCACTGCCAGCTGGCACACAGGGTCCCCGAGCCTGCACACGCACACGCACAGATAACGAAATGTAATGCAGAGCCTTCCAGCAAGACAAGAGAACTGGTTTACCTACGAGACATTTCATTTTCCCTCATTGGATCAGTAACTGCAGACGTCTTCCGAAGTACTTTGGATATTTAATTAGTTGTGCATCACAGCCCTGAAGGCCAGGGCTCTGTACACCCAGCGCTCTGTACACCCAGTGGTAAACAACTTTGCCACCACAGACGGCGATAATAAAATATTGTTAGCCTCAAAAACATGTCTGAATCCGTCGCACCGCAGTGCTGATGTTGCTAATGCTAATGCTAATGCTCTGGTCATGGGCAGAAGGACGCTCTGGTCGTTGTTTTAGAGCTTCTGTTATTCACAACCAATCCACTGTCCGAACGAGCAAAAGGCAATAATACATTCAATGGATACATTTACAACAATTGGTGGAGATTATGAGCCAAAGTCATTTGAAGTGAAACCACGCCAAACCACAGACTTCAGATCCCATGACGCCAGTGAGCGAGAGGAAGACGGCGGCTCTAGGAGTTGGCTCTGACCTTTGCTGTGGTTGGTGGGGGAGAGGTTGGATAACTTCCATAGCAGACGTCTCTCCTCAGCGTTCCTGCAGAGGTCAACAAACCGGAGACGGTGAGGAGAGGGAGCGCCTCCCTGATATCCCCGAGGTGCTGCTCTGCCTAACCCCTTCATCCCCCCCCCAGTCTTCTCTTTATCCCACCACCCTTTAAAAGGCGTGAAAGAACATACTTAGAACTACATACAATGCCACACATATCTCTTCATGTACCAGTAGGTGTTGTGTGTCTGTAACTACCAGTTTGGTGGCACTACAGTCTAAAGGACTGGTTGTGTTCCCATGCCCTAGCAACACGAGAGGGTTACGGACCCCTACAGAGAGCTGTGAGCTAACCCCCTGGAGACCGGGGTTCAAGTCTGGTTGATGTCCTCTGTTGGAAGTCTCTTATTTCTATTTCATGCGAATTATAAAGTCAAGTATAACCATTTTGATGACTTTATTCAGTGTCTTGATGGTGCATTGTTAAGTTCGGAGGTTAACACTCTAACAAGCTCAGGTTCGGATCCCTGCAAAAACGTCGACAGGGGTACCACTGTTGTTTTTTATTGGTCAACATGGAAAAAACATGAGGGGTAACTCTGTCGTTTTTTATCGGCCGTCATGAAATGAACATAAGGGGTAACACTGTCGATATTTATCAAATAAAACATAGGGGGTAACACTGTTGTTTTTCTTTGGTCGTCATGAAAAAAAACACAAGGGGTAACACTGTCGTTTTTATCAAATAAAACATAGGGGGTAACACTGTCCTTTTTTATCGGTCGTCATGAAAAAAAGATAAGGGGTAACACTGTCGATATTTATCCATTAAAACATAGGGGGTAAGATCGTTATTATAAAATAAAACATAAGGGGTAACACTGTCATTTTTTATTGGTCGTCATGAAAGAAAACATAAGGGGTAACACTGTCGATATTGATCAATTAGTACATAGGGGGTAACACCAGTGGTGTAGTCTATTTTATTGTAGTGGGTATACTGTGATGATTCCCTCCCAGCCTCGTACAAACCCGTCCCACCGGTACGTGTACGTGTGTGGCGCTTATGGGGTGTCGCACCACACTCACCAACGGAGGGGTCTACAACCCGCTGATTTAAGAGTAGCCTATAACGATTATCAACAATCATGGAAAGCTGAGTAGGTTTATCAGTTTTAATAACAGTATGAACAAACGGAACACAAAAATGACAAGTTGTCCTTTGTATATCTATAGTAGCAATAGCACATGCTAAACAAGGACAAAATCTACTCAAAATAATTTAATGAACTGTTTACAACCATGGCTAACCGGTGCATGAGAAGGAGATGACAGGAGACTAATGTTTCACTCTTTCAATTGCTCTAATTTGAGCTCTTACTGTTATTATCTAACATACCATACAGTAATTGAATTGTGTAAAAGTGTGAAATTACTGCACCTTAAAAATGACCATGAATTAGCTATACTCTCATTTGCATAGTGATTAACATTATGAATTTCAATTGTGTATACCAACTGTATGTTGGCTGACATTTACCGAACTTTTTTTCCCTCCACTCTAACCAAGGATGCCTGTTTTTAAATTCCCTAGCCTGACACCCAGTCCGAAAGGCTGGCCAGGGGTTCTCATCTAAAAGTAACAAGGAGATACAAAGTGGGATTAAAACATTGTCTTCTGTTGACTACTTGTTATGTGGTTTACACATTAATATGGGAGGACTGGAGTGGACACGCACACACACACGCGCGCGCACACACACACACACACGCGCACACACACACACGCGCACACACACACGCGCACACACACGCGAGAAGGAGGGGCTCGGCCCGCCAACTAACGTGCAGAGATGCAGGGGCAGCTTCGCGCTTCGTAACAGAGACATGGCAGAGCCCTAGCGCGCAGGGGGAATTTTATGAATGGTGAATGTAGGAGATAACTTCCCCTGCTAAAAGTATTTTATTGCAGTTATACCCAACCGGTATTTGCGAAAAATAAACACAGAAGTGAAAGATCTGTCACAAGACGATTGATACGTATCCGTGCACATTTTTAAGTGGGTATACGCAAATCCTGGTGCGTTCCTAGTGGGTATACGGCGTATACCTGCGTATCACGTAGACTACACCACTGGGTAACACTGTCGTTTTTATCAAATGAAACATGAGGGGTGACACTGTTGTTTTTTTATTGGTCGTCATGAATAAAAACATAAGAGGTAACACTGTCGTTTTTTATTGGTCGTCATGAAAAAAGACATAAGGGGTAACACTGTTGTCTTTGTAAAATAAAATATAAGGGGTAACACTGTCGTATTTTATTGGTCGTCATGAAAAACAATAAAAATTGTCCTCGTCAAATAAAATATAAGGGGTAACACTGTTGTTTTTATCAAAAGATACGTAAAGGGTAACACTGTCGTTTGTTATCTGTCGTCATGAAAAACCCATAAGGGGTAACACTGTCGAAATGTATCGAATAAAACATAGGGGGTAACACTGTCGTTTTTATCAAATGAAACATGAGGGGTGACACTGTTGTTTTCTATTGGTCTAAATGAAAAAAAACATAAGGGGTGACCCTGTTGTTTTTTATTGGTCGTCATGAAAAAAAACATAAGGGGTAACACTGTTGTTTTTTATTGGTCGTCATGAAAAAAAACACAAGGGGTAACACTGTTGTTTTTTATTGGTCTTCATGAAAAAAACATAAAGGGTAACACTGTTGTCTTTGTCAAATAAAATATAAGGGGTAACACTGTCGTTTTTTTATTGGTCGTCATGAAAAAAAACATGAGGGAAATAATAGAAATACACACATACATTTTAATGTCATGTATATCCTCTTTATTGATGATTGATTATTGTGTAATGTTATCGCCTCAGTGGTGCAGTGGGGTGCACTCTGCCTAACCCACTGGAGACCGCGACTCAAATTCTATGGAAAACGCAATATCTTTAATTTTAAACGTAATGCTATCATTTCTATTCCACTGTCATACATAACCTCAGACAATATAACATTACAAATCTTAGTGGGAAGTGGAGAGAGCTGTGAGCTAACCCGCTGGAGACCGGGGTTCTAGTCCGGTTGATGTACTCTGTTGGTAGACTCATATTTCTATTTCATGCGAATTATAAAGTCAAGTATAACCATCGTGATGAAATTATTCGGTGTCTTGATGGTGCATTGATGAGTTCGGAGGTTAATACTCTAAACAGCTCAGGTTCGGATCCCAACAAAAACGTTGACGGGGGTACCACTGTTGTCATTTATTGGTCGTCATGAAAAATAACATAAGGGCTAACACTGTCATTTTTATCAAATGAAACGTAAAGGGTAACACTGTCGTTCTTTATCTGTCGTCATTAAAAACCCATAAGGGGTAACACTGTCGAAATGTATCGAATAAAACATAGGGGGTATCACTGTCGCTTTTACCAAATGAAACATGAGGGGTGACACTGTCGTCTTTCTTTGGTCGTCATGAAAAAAAACATAAGGGGTAACACTGTCGTTTTTTATTGGTTGTCATGAAAAAAACCATAAGGGGTAACACTGTTGTTTTTTATTGGTCGTCATGAAAAAAAACATAAGGGGTAACACTGTCGTTTTTTATTGGTCGTCATGAAAAAAAATATAAGGGGTAACACTGTTGTTTTTCATCAGTAATCATGGGAAAATAACATAAGGGGTAACACTTTCGTTTTTATCAAATGAAACGTAAAGGGTACCACTGTCGTTTTTTATCTGTCGTCATGAAAAACCCATAAGGGGTAACACTGTCGAAATGTATCGAATAAAACATAGGGGGTAAAACTGTCGTTTTCACCAAATGAAACATGAGGGGTGACACTGTTGTTTTTCTTTGGTCGTCATGAAAAAAAACATAAGGGGTAACACTGTCGTTTTTTATTGGTCGTCATGAAAAAATAAATAAGGGGTAACACTGTAGTTTTTTATTGGTCGTCATGAAAAAAAACATAAGGGGTAACACTGTTGTTTTTTATTGGTCGTCATGAAAAAAACATAAGGGGTAACACTGTTGTCTTTGTCAAATAAAACATAAGGGGTAACACTGTTGTTTTTTAATTGGTCGTTATGAAAAAATATATAAGGGGTAACACTGTTGTTTTTCATCAGTCATCATGAGAAAATAACATATGGGGTAACACTTTCGTTTTTATCAAATGAAACGTCAAGGGTAACACTGTCGTTTTTTATTGGTCGTCATGAAAAAAAACATAAGGGGTAACACTGTCGTTTTTTATTGGTCGTCATGAAAAAAAACGTAAGGGGTAACACTTTCGTTTTTATCAAATGAAACGTAAAGGGTAACACTGTCGTTTTTTATCTGTCGTCAATAAAAACCCATAAGGGGTAACACTGTCGAAATGTATCGAATAAAACATAAGGGGTAACACTGTCGTTTTTTATTGGTCGTCATGAAAAAATAAATAAGGGGTAACACTGTTGTCATTGTCAAATAAAACATAAGGGGTAACACTGTTGTTTTTTTATTGGTTGTCATGAAAAAAAATATAAGGGGTAACACTGTTTTTTTTCATCAGTAATCATGGGAAAATAACATCTGGGGTAACACTTTCGTTTTTATCAAATGAAACGTAAAGGGTAACACTGTCGTTTGTTATCTGTCGTCATGAAAAACCCATAAGGGGTAACACTGTCGAAATGTATCGAATAAAACATAGGGGGTAACACTGTCGTTTTTATCAAATGAAACATGAGGGGTGACACTGTTGTTTTCTATTGGTCTAAATGAAAAAAAACATAAGGGGTGACCCTGTTGTTTTTTATTGGTCGTCATGAAAAAAAACATAAGGGGTAGCACTGTTGTTTTTTATTGGTCGTCATGAAAAAAAACACAAGGGGTAACACTGTTGTTTTTTATTGGTCTTCATGAAAAAAACATAAAGGGTAACACTGTTGTCTTTGTCAAATAAAATATAAGGGGTAACACTGTCGTTTTTTATTGGTCGTCATGAAAAAAAACATGAGGGAAATAATAGAAATACACACATACATTTTAATGTCATGTATATCCTCTTTATTGATGATTGATTATTGTGTATTGTGATCGCCTCAGTGGTGCAGTGGGGTGCACTCTGCCTAACCCACTGGAGACCGCGACTCAAATTCTGTGGAAAACGCAATATCTTTAATTTTAAACGTAATGCTATCATTTCTATTCCACTGTCATACATAACCTCAGACAATATTAAATTACAAATCTTAGTGGGAAGTGGAGAGAGCTGTGAGCTAACCCCCTGGAGACCGGGGTTCAAGTCTGGTTGATGTACTCTGATGGAAGACTCATATTTCTATTTCATGCGAATTATAAAGTCAAGTATAACCATTGTGATGACATTATTCGGTGTCTTGATGGTGCATTGATGAGTTCGGAGGTTAATACTCTAAACAGCTCAGGTTCGGATCCCAAAAAAAACGTTGACGGGGGTACCACTGTTGTCATTTATTGGTTGTCATGAAAAATAACATAAGGGCTAACACTGTCATTTTTATCAAATGAAACGTAAAGGGTAACACTGTCGTTCTTTATCTGTCGTCATGAAAAACCCATAAGGGGTAACACTGTTGAAATGTATCGAATAAAACATAGGGGGTATCACTGTCGCTTTTACCAAATGAAACATGAGGGGTGACACTCGTCTTTCTTTGGTCGTCATGAAAAAAACCATAAGGGGTAACACTGTTGTTTTTTATTGGTCGTCATGAAAAAAACCATAAGGGGTAACACTGTTGTTTTTTATTGGTCATCATGAAAAAAACCATAAGGAGTAACACTGATGTTTTTTATTGGTCGTCATGAAAAAAAACATAAGGGGTAACACTGATGTTTTTTATTGGTCGTCATGAAAAAAAACATAAGGGGTAACACGGTCGTTTTTTATTGGTCGTCATGAAAAAAAATATAAGGGGTAACACTGTTGTTTTTCATCAGTCATCATGGGAAAATAACATAAGGGGTAACACTTTTGTTTTTATCAAATGAAACGTAAAGGGTAACACTGTCGTTTTTTATCTGTCGTCATGAAAAACCCATAAGGGGTAACACTGTCGAAATGTATCGAATAAAACATAGGGGGTAACACTGTCGTTTTTTATTGGTCGTCATGAAAAAATAAATAAGGGGTAACACTGTAGTTTTTTATTGGTCGTCATGAAAAAAAACATAAGGGGTAACACTGTAGTTTTTTATTGGTCGTCATGAAAAAAAACATAAGGGGTAACACTGTTGTTTTTTATTGGTCGTCATGAAAAGAATATAAGGGGTAACACTGTTGTTTTTCATCAGTCATCATGGGAAAATAACATATGGGGTAACACTTTCGTTTTTATCAAATGAAACATCAAGGGTAACACTGTCGTTTTTTATTGGTCGTCATGAAAAAAAACATAAGGGGTAACACTGTCATTTTTTATTGGTCGTCATGAAAAAAAACATGAGGGGTAATACTGTAGTTTTTTATTGGTCGTCAAGAAAAAAAACGTAAGGGGTAACACGGTCGTTTTTTATTGGTCGTCATGAAAAAAAATATAAGGGGTAACACTGTTGTTTTTCATCAGTCATCATGGGAAAATAACATAAGGGGTAACACTTTCGTTTTTATCAAATGAAACGTAAAGGGTAACACTGTCGTTTTTTATCTGTCGTCATGAAAAACCCATAAGGGGTAACACTGTCGAAATGTATCGAATAAAACATAGGGGGTAACACTGTCGTTTTTTATTGGTCGTCATGAAAAAATAAATAAGGGGTAACACTGTAGTTTTTTATTGGTCGTCATGAAAAAAAACATAAGGGGTAACACTGTAGTTTTTTATTGGTCATCATGAAAAAAACCATAAGGAGTAACACTGATGTTTTTTATTGGTCGTCATGAAAAAAAACATAAGGGGTAACACTGATGTTTTTTATTGGTCGTCATGAAAAAAAACATAAGGGGTAACACGGTCGTTTTTTATTGGTCGTCATGAAAAAAAATATAAGGGGTAACACTGTTGTTTTTCATCAGTCATCATGGGAAAATAACATAAGGGGTAACACTTTTGTTTTTATCAAATGAAACGTAAAGGGTAACACTGTCGTTTTTTATCTGTCGTCATGAAAAACCCATAAGGGGTAACACTGTCGAAATGTATCGAATAAAACATAGGGGGTAACACTGTCGTTTTTTATTGGTCGTCATGAAAAAATAAATAAGGGGTAACACTGTAGTTTTTTATTGGTCGTCATGAAAAAAAACATAAGGGGTAACACTGTAGTTTTTTATTGGTCGTCATGAAAAAAAACATAAGGGGTAACACTGTTGTTTTTTATTGGTCGTCATGAAAAGAATATAAGGGGTAACACTGTTGTTTTTCATCAGTCATCATGGGAAAATAACATATGGGGTAACACTTTCGTTTTTATCAAATGAAACATCAAGGGTAACACTGTCGTTTTTTATTGGTCGTCATGAAAAAAAACATAAGGGGTAACACTGTCATTTTTTATTGGTCGTCATGAAAAAAAACATGAGGGGTAATACTGTAGTTTTTTATTGGTCGTCAAGAAAAAAAACGTAAGGGGTAACACGGTCGTTTTTTATTGGTCGTCATGAAAAAAAATATAAGGGGTAACACTGTTGTTTTTCATCAGTCATCATGGGAAAATAACATAAGGGGTAACACTTTCGTTTTTATCAAATGAAACGTAAAGGGTAACACTGTCGTTTTTTATCTGTCGTCATGAAAAACCCATAAGGGGTAACACTGTCGAAATGTATCGAATAAAACATAGGGGGTAACACTGTCGTTTTTTATTGGTCGTCATGAAAAAATAAATAAGGGGTAACACTGTAGTTTTTTATTGGTCGTCATGAAAAAAAACATAAGGGGTAACACTGTAGTTTTTTATTGGTCGTCATGAAAAAAAACATAAGGGGTAACACTGTTGTTTTTTATTGGTCGTCATGAAAAGAATATAAGGGGTAACACTGTTGTTTTTCATCAGTCATCATGGGAAAATAACATATGGGGTAACACTTTCGTTTTTATCAAATGAAACATCAAGGGTAACACTGTCGTTTTTTATTGGTCGTCATGAAAAAAAACATAAGGGGTAACACTGTCATTTTTTATTGGTCGTCATGAAAAAAAACATGAGGGGTAACACTGTAGTTTTTTATTGGTCGTCAAGAAAAAAAACGTAAGGGGTAACACTTGTTTTTTATTGGTCGTCATGTAAAAAACCCCAAGGGGTAACACTGCTGTTTTTTATTGGTTGTCATGAAAAAAACATAAGGGGTAACACTTTCGTTTTTATCAAATGAAACGTAAAGGGTAACACTGTCGTTTTTTATCTGTCGTCAATAAAAACCCATAAGGGGTAACACTGTCGAAATGTATCGAATATAACATAAGGGGTAACACTGTCGTTTTTCTTTGGTCGTCATGAAAAAAAACATAAGGGGTAACACTGTCGTTTTTTATTGGTCGTCATGAAAAAATAAATAAGGGGTAACACTGTTGACATTGTCAAATAAAACATAAGGGGTAACACTGTTGTTTTTTATTGGTCGTCATGAAAAAAAACATAAGGGGTAACACTGTTGTCTTTGTCAAATAGAATATAAGGGGTAACACTGTCGTATTTATTGGTCGTCATGAATAAAAACATATTTGAAAAAAATAAATAATTGTCCTTGTCAAATAAAATATAAGGGGTAACACTGTTGTTTTTCATCAGTCATCATGGGAAAAAAGCATAAGGGGTAACACTGTCGTTTTTATCAAAAGATACGTAAAGGGTAACACTGTCGTTCTTTATCTGTCGTCATGAAAAACCCATAAGGGGTAACACTGTCGAAATGTATTGAATAAAACATAGGGGGTAACACTGTCGTTTTTATCAAATGAAACATGAGGGGTGACACTGTTGTTTTTTATAGGTCTAAATGAAAAAAATCATAAGGGGTAACACTGTTGTATTTTTATTGGTCGTCATGAAAAAAACCACAAGGGTTATCACAGTTGTTTTTTATTGGTAGTCATGAAAAAAAACATAAGGGGTAACACTGTTGTCTTGGTCAAATAAAATATAAGGGCTAACACTGTCGTTTTTATCAAATGAAACCTAAAGGGTAACACTGTATAGAATAGAATAGAATAGAAACACACACGCACACAGGCGCACACGCACACACGCACACACACACACACACACACACACGCACACGCACACACACACACACACGCACACACACACACACGCACACACTCGACTCAGATGGATCTGATCGTGATTTCCGTTGCGATGGGTTTCCTCCATCAGCGACTTATACGATAAACAAATTATGCAAAACAAAACCCCTATTTCATTTTAAAATAATAGTATGCAAATATGTTGAATAGGCCTCCATATTTGTTATACTTTTAAAATGTTCCTATATAGCCTATTTTATAGCTTATACACTGATATTTTAAAACAGGAATGCGAAATGCATCCTGGGATATTCAACGGTCCCAAGTCCACACCATGGACATATTGGGCTAGCCCCACCAGTAAGCCAAATAATCTCTGTCCACTTCAACAGAGAAACACTCTGAGCATGCGCATTTCAATGTTACAAATCCAATACACATTGCATTGGGCTGGTGGTGGGGCTAGAGCCCCTCTTGCCCCTCCAGACGAACTCAGCCGGAAGAGGCAAGCCAGGGTCGACTAAAAATTAAATAAAAGCGCCAAACTTATTATTTTATAGTACTTTCTGGGGAGATTATTTGTAAAAAATATATATATACCCTCTCATCATTCAACATATTTTTAGGCTTCAGTGAACTGTGCTATTGCTTTTATACAACTACTTGTATACATTGTAACCAGGGCTGTAGTGGTCAAATTAGAGGTGGGTAAACTATGAATTTTTTGATCAGACCGACCTCGACACAACGCAACGCAACGCAAAGTGTTGCGACTCTGTAAGGCTAGCCTGGCTATATTCCATTATGTTATCAATTAAAGTCATATTAAATCAATCAATGACAGTCAATGAATGTGTTTGTAGTTTATTCAAGTTATTCAAATTTCAACAGTAAAGAAAAGTATGTGTAGATTAAGAACTATCTATCTATGGCATGTGTGTATGTGTGTGTATTAGTATGCATGCTTTTCACAGTAGTACCCAGAGGGCCTCCTTGTCCTCCATGTCAGGTCCTGCCTTGCAGGGGAGTGTTCTGGAGTTCATGGCTCCCCTGTGCTTCACCAGCCAGGACTTCACATACGTGTTGGATTGAACTTTGTGGTGGCTGAGTGGTGGGCCATTCAGTTGAATAAACATCAAGGACGACACTGTGACCAAGTGCAGACTGCATCTCAGGGGGCACACTATGATGTTCATTAAGCTGAACCCCCTCTCACACTCAGCAGTGCTAACTGGAATGAGATAGTCGATATTCAGGAGTGGTGCAAGGTTTTCTGGAATGTTATCCTTAAAATCCCTATAGCCTTCAAGAATTTTTCTGTCTGAACCTTTGGGCAAGTTGTTTCAACTTGGATTCCCCATACTGCTCCTCTAGGGAACAGGCCAGTTTGCTGGGAAAATAACTTTAAAGAAAATAAATAATAAAATAAAAATATTTATAATATATAAAATACAAATATTTATAAATATTTTTATTTTTATTGGTTTAACCGCCCACCGCCCGAATTTAATTAAAATATATATTTTTGTCGCGTCATCCGCCCGATCCACGGTTCAGCCGCGGAGTCCACGGCTGCAACCGCCAACCTCGCATCTCCAAATTGAGGCTTTAACATAGCGACCAAGCTATAGCGAAGTTGATACGCCGAAACCGGAGTTTAATATGGATAGTAAAAACTCTGACTGACTTTCACTCATTTTGACGTGGGCAGTACACGGATAGCATGACTACGCATTGGCCAATCTGAATGCTCGTAGTCACTTAATAGTTCGTCAAGTAAAATTGATTTATAAATCACAGAAACAACTCATGTGAATTGATCATCTTCAGTCTTACTTTGTACTTGAGGCCTTTTTCGGGCATCTGTTGGAGTGGGAGCACTCGAAGGTCTCTTCAAAAATCGCCTGATATCCATGGCTAATTAATGACAGGTAGGCAGGCATGATAATCCACAACGCGCAGGGCCATGTGTTTACATACTTCCTGTTTACATATTTTCCTGGATCCTGCTTGGTGTCGCTGCCGCAGCCGCAAGGCACTGATTGGAGGGTCACAGACCATAATAGCATAGGCCTACAGCGCAGATGAAAATGATTCAGATTACAGCGTTTATTTGTTCAACAGTATGAAACCTTGTCTTAGGTGTTTTAAAATGATGCTGAATTTATTTCCGATTATTCCAACGGCAGAATACAAGGCACAGGGAACTTTGAGGTGCGTAAACGCTATTTAGAGGTGCGTAAACGCTATTTCCTAAATTCCAGAGGTGCGTAAACGGCGTTTACGTGCGTTTACCCTCCACTACAGCCCTGATTGTAACCGTTTCTACTTCCTGTGATACGCAAACTTTCACAAAATGATTGGTGACTGTTGTATAATGAGCGTATACACAACTGCTATGACGCCCGATCATTTTGTGAAAGTTTGCATATCACTCCGCGCCTGGAAGTAGAAACAGTTACAAAGTAAAATATATGTTGGATGATGGAGAGCGTGTAAATGTTGTTACTCCGGGAGTGAGCAAGGCGATGGAGAGACTAACGAAAGCTTAGGCACACGGCGAGTGAACTGCTCCATAGGATAAATTGCCGGCGAACCGCTCTATCGGAGCCTTCTCTTGGAGGGACGCTAAAGTGTGTTGCATAGCGACCGTCGATGCATAGCGGCAGCCAGGAGGGACTACTTTTTTGTATTCTTTAACAAAACGGCTACTTTGACTTTCTTTGTTTCTTTTTAAATGTAGTGTGTCTATGACTTTCGTTTCGCCATAACAGTAACCGTTGTATAAAAGCAATAGATCACTTCAGTCAGTGGCATGTGCTCATTATACCACTGTGAAGGGGGTCGCCGGCCCTCCGCTGCGCGTCGGGCAACGCCCCTTAACAGTGGTATAATGAGCACATACCACAGCCTGGCGTGATCTATTGCTTAAATATATAGATCTATATATAGCCATAGTTTAACCATAGACCTAAATATGAAACCAAGATACTGTTAAGATATATGAATATATTTCTTTATATGACATAGAAAATGTGTGTGTGTATTACTGTGGCCTTTTGAACTTCTATCTTGGTACACTACTCCTCGTCAGTAATGGTCCTATTTTATTGGGGTTGGTGTGTGTTGGAGAACATGGGCTTGATGTTTAATTTAATGGTTTAGACTGGTGTGATACATTTCAAATCTCAATTGTTCATATGAATGTTCTTGTTATTAGTTGATGTGCCGCTGATGCACTCGAGTAAGTTGTGCAGTGGTCATGAAAAAAAATATTTATACCGTTTGGCCCATTTGATATCTTTTGTGTTTTGAAATTGGTTTTGATTGTTTTGTTGGATCCTTGCGTAACTCCCCTCTGGTTTTTGTTGTAGCCATGAAGATCTAAGTTTGAGTTGAGTTATGTAAGGTTTTTCTTTTTGTAACATGTGCCTGTCACAGTAATTTGCCTTTAAGTGCTTTTGGGAAATTCTTATGTACTTTGTAATGTTTTTGTAAAGCTGTTTAGACATTTGGCTGAGAATGATTTTTTTTTATTGAATTAGATTTGGTTCTTCTTACAAGTATACTGAACCTTTATTTTAGTGTATTTTTAAACCCATTCTTGACTACACTTTACATAGCCTAATGGCAGACAATGGTCTGTAATACACTGCATAGTTCAACTGTATTTTGTACCTGGTCAAAATGTGTAATAAATTGGTGTAAACCACAAGATTGCGTATGTTAAATAGTATTTTTTTAATCAAATATCAACACCACAAAACCGCCATTTCGAACAAACAGCAAGTGTACAAACTTATTTTTCTCACCACAAGTATTGCTAGAACTGGTAATTATCTTCACAAATTATTAATTCAAATGTAACTATTGAGCTTTAGACATCTTTTGCATATTTACATAACAAATAAAATCCTAGTTTCCATGGCAATTCCATCCATTACCAAGTGATATTCTTCCCTTGGATCATACGTGATCGTGTATTTCAGGACATCCAGCTGCGGCCGGCAGTGCTCCAGTGGAGGGGAGGGGGGTCCACTCGCTGCAGTGGAGGGGGGGAGGGTCCACTCGCTGCAGTGGAGGGGAGGAGGGGGGTCCACTCGCTGCAGTGGAGGGGAGGAGGGGGGTCCACTCGCTGCAGTGGAGGGACCAGGAGGGGGGTCCACTTGCTGCAGTGGAGGGGAGGAGGGGGGTCCACTCGCTGCAGTGGAGGGACCAGGAGGGGGGTGCACTCGCTGCAGTGGAGGGGAGGAGGGGGGTCCACTCGCTGCAGTGGAGGGGAGGAGGGGGGTCCACTCGCTGCAGTGGAGGGGAGGAGGGGGGTCCACTCGCTGCAGTGGAGGGGAGGAGGGGGGTGCACTCGCTGCAGGGGAGGGACCAGGAGGAGGGTGCACTCGCTGCAGGGGAGGGACCAGGAGGAGGGTGCACTCGCTGCAGGGGAGGGACCAGGAGGAGGGTGCACTTGCTGGGCCAGACTAATTCAACAAGGAAACAATATAAACTTGGTCCACATACATCAGTCAGAAGTAAGTGCACATTGTACCGCAGGGCTGGGAGTTCTGCTGAGTTCTGCTCGTTTCCTATCAGTGATACCTTCTCAGTAAAGCCCCCCTTGCATTCAACCCCCCCCCCCCACTTAAATTGGCTGAATGTCCAGTATTGTTCCTCTGACAGCGGTCCATGGGGAGCCTGCCGTCTATAAACATGTTCTGATGGATCGCTGCGTCTCACAGGGAGCAGCCTGCCATGTATTTTCCTGTCAAAAGTGGAGAGAAAAGAAATGAATGAGTCCAAAAATGCAGACTTAGTATACTAATAACCTGCTTTCTCATAACAACACATTTGCAGTCAGTGTAAATGGCGGTTCAGTACACGTGATGCATACAATAACCCGATGGGGCAGATCGCTGAGGCCGGCGGCCACGCCCACCTGTTGCAAACCTCTTCTTGACCAGAGACATGCGGTAGCGGCTCCCCACCAGCTCCACGTCCATCCCCGAGAGAGAGGCGCCGGAGCCCACGAACTGCACCGCCAGGTGGGGGGGCGGCCTGCGGGGGACCTCCAGGCACTGCCAGCTGGCACACAGGGTCCCCGAGCCTGCACACGCACACGCACAGATAACGAAATGTAATGCAGAGCCTTCCAGCAAGACGACAAGAGAACTGGTTTACCTACGAGACATTTCATTTTCCCTCATTGGATCAGTAACTGCAGACGTCTTCCGAAGTACTTTGGATATTTAATTAGTTGTGCATCACAGCCCTGAAGGCCAGGGCTCTGTACACCCAGCGCTCTGTACACCCAGTGGTAAACAACTTTGCCACCACAGACGGCGATAATAAAATATTGTTAGCCTCAAAAACATGTCTGAATCCGTCGCACCGCAGTGCTGATGTTGCTAATGCTAATGCTAATGCTCTGGTCATGGGCAGAAGGACGCTCTGGTCGTTGTTTTAGAGCTTCTGTTATTCACAACCAATCCACTGTCCGAACGAGCAAAAGGCAATAATACATTCAATGGATACATTTACAACAATTGGTGGAGATTATGAGCCAAAGTCATTTGAAGTGAAACCACGCCAAACCACAGACTTCAGATCCCATGACGCCAGTGAGCGAGAGGAAGACGGCGGCTCTAGGAGTTGGCTCTGACCTTTGCTGTGGTTGGTGGGGGAGAGGTTGGATAACTTCCATAGCAGACGTCTCTCCTCAGCGTTCCTGCAGAGGTCAACAAACCGGAGACGGTGAGGAGAGGGAGCGCCTCCCTGATATCCCAGAGGTGCTGCTCTGCCTAACCCCTTCATCCCCCCCCAGTCTTCTCTTTATCCCACCACCCTTTAAAAGGCGTGAAAGAACATACTTAGAACTACATACAATGCCACACATATCTCTTCATGTACCAGTAGGTGTTGTGTGTCTGTAACTACCAGTTTGGTGGCACTACAGTCTAAAGGACTGGTTGTGGTCCCATGCCCACGCAACACGAGAGGGTTACGGACCCCTACAGAGAGGGTTACGGACCCCTACAGAGAGGGTTACGGACCCCTACAGAGAGGGTTACGGACCCCTACGCCCTTGCGTCCACCGCAAGGGTCTGATGTGCACCTCCCAAAAACGTTCACCTTCCGTTGAGGCGACGCAGCCTCAAGGGCCGTGATTGGTCCGCTGAAGCCCGACGCAGAACCATAAAGGTTCACGGCTGCGTGGAAGCGTCTGCGTGGTCGACGCATTGCGTGAACGTGGAACCATAATCAGCCCTTCACTGCACCACAGTGTGAGGTAATAATAATAATGGATTGGATTTATATAGCGCTTTTCTAGACACTCAAAGAGTGTGAGGCTGTGCTCTCAGGGCGGCACTGGAACCAGGGCACTGGAACCAGGGCGCTGGAACCAGGGCACTGGAACCAGGGCACTGGAACCAGGGCACTGGAACCAGGGCACTGGAACCAGGGCACTGGAACCAGGGCGGCACTGGAACCAGGGCACTGGAACCAGGGCACTGGAACCAGGGCACTGGAACCAGGGCGGCACTGGAACCAGGGCACTGGAACCAGGGCACTGGAACCAGGGCACTGGAACCAGGGCGGCGCTGGAACCAGGGCGGCACTGGAACCAGGGCACTGGAACCAGGGCACTGGAACCAGGGCACTGGAACCAGGGCGGCACTGGAACCAGGGCACTGGAACCAGGGCACTGGAACCAGGGCGGCGCTGGAACCAGGGCACTGGAACCAGGGCACTGGAACCAGGGCACTGGAACCAGGGCGGCACTGGAACCAGGGCACTGGAACCAGGGCACTGGAACCAGGGCACTGGAACCAGGGCGGCGCTGGAACCAGGGCACTGGAACCAGGGCACTGGAACCAGGGCGGCACTGGAACCAGGGCACTGGAACCAGGGCGGCGCTGGAACCAGGGCACTGGAACCAGGGCGGCACTGGAACCAGGGCACTGGAACCAGGGCGGCGCTGGAACCAGGGCGGCGCTGGAACCAGGGCGGCGCTGGAACCAGGGCGGTGCTGGAACCAGGGCGGTGCTGGAACCAGGGCGGCGCTGGAACCAGGGCACTGGAACCAGGGCGGCGCTGGAACCAGGGCGGCACTGGAACCAGGGCGGCGCTGGAACCAGGGCGGCACTGGAATCAGGGCGGCGCTGGAACCAGGGCGGCACTGGAATCAGGGCGGCGCTGGAACCAGGGCGGCGCTGGAACCAGGGCGGCGCTGGAACCAGGGCGGCACTGGAATCAGGGCGGCGCTGGAATCAGGGCGGCACTGGAACCAGGGCGGCGCTGGAACCAGGGCGGCGCTGGAACCAGGGCGGCACTGGAATCAGGGCGGCGCTGGAATCAGGGCGGCGCTGGAACCACGGCGGCGCTCCCGGGGCGGCGCTCCCGGGGCGGCGCTCCCGGGGCGGCGCTCCCAGGGGCGGCGCTCCCAGGGCGGCGCTCCTTACCAGGTGGCGGGCGGCTGGCACTGCAGGTCCGTGTCCCCGGGCTCCAGCCCCAGCAGCACCTGCACGGCGTTGAGCTGGGTGGAGGGCGCGGTGGCCGGGCAGCAGTGGTAGTCCAGGGACACGCGCGTCACCGTCCCGCTGCGCTGGCACTCGGCCGACAGCAGGAGGGGGGCGCGCCCCGGGTCCTGGGACGACACCTGGGACCAGAGGGAGCACACGGTACAAGAGGTGGGACCAGAGGGAGCACACGGTACAAGAGGTGGGACCAGAGGGAGCACACGGTACAAGAGGTGGGACCAGAGGGAGCACACGGTACAAGAGGTGGGACCAGAGGGAGCACACGGTACAACAGGTGGGACCAGAGGGAGCACACGGTACAAGAGGTGGGACCAGAGGGAGCACACGGTACAAGAGGTTGGACCAGAGGGAGCACACGGTACAAGAGGTTGGACCAGAGGGAGCACACGGTACAACGAGATGCTGTCAGATGGGACCCTCTGATTCTATAGGAGCCGACTCTATGGGATGTAGAACCACTTCAGATGGCATCAGATGGTCACCTGTAGAAACCCCTCATAGAATTAGTGATAGTTATTAGGGATGCACCGAATTAGGCCACCGAAAAAGTTTGGCCGAAAATGGCCCAAAAAATTATTTTCGGCTTTGGCCGGAGGAGTAAAAAGGTCGAAGAAAAATACAACAGACATTTAAAAAAAAAAAAAAAAAAAAATCTTTTACTCATTTATTTAAAAGGTACATTGTTCTTCAATTCTTGCTATAAGGTCTGCTGGAATGTTAGAAAACGTTCATTATTAAATAAATATTTTGTATCGAATTTGTCATTGATTTTTTTTATTGAAAAGCAAGACAAAAAAGTTTATAAAGGACATTTAATTGTTTGATTTATGAAATGGTGAAAAATTAAAGCAAAATGAATGAAAAAATGGAAAAGCCACATTCGGTATTCGGTTTCGGCTTTTGGACAAGAATTTTCATTTCGGTGCAACCGTAATAGTTCTAGATGGTAAAGGGTAGTTTTAGTTCTAGATGGTATAGGGTAGTGATAGTTCTAGATGGTATAGGGTAGTTCTAGATGGTATAGGGTAGTTATAGTTCTAGATGGTATAGGGTAGTGATAGTTCTAGATGGTATAGGGTAGTTCTAGATGGTATAGGGTAGTGATAGTTCTAGATGGTAAAGGGTAGTTTTAGTTCTAGATGGTATAGGGTAGTGATAGTTCTAGATGGTATAGGGTAGTTCTAGATGGTATAGGGTAGTGATAGTTATAGATGGTATAGGGTAGTTCTAGATGGTATAGGGTAGTGATAGTTATAGATGGTATAGGGTAGTGATAGTTCTAGATGGTAAAGGGTAGTGATAGTTCTAGATGGTATAGGGTAGTGATAGTTCTAGATGGTATAGGGTAGTGATAGTTCTAGATGGTAAAGGGTAGTTTTAGTTCTAGATGGTATAGGGTAGTGATAGTTCTAGATGGTAAAGGGTAGTTTTAGTTCTAGATGGTATAGGGTAGTGATAGTTCTAGATGGTATAGGGTAGTGATAGTTCTAGATGGTATAGGGTAGTGATAGTTCTAGATGGTATAGGGTAGTGATAGTTCTAGATGGTATAGGGTAGTGATAGTTCTAGATGGTATAGGGTAGTTCTAGATGGTGTAGGGTAGATCAGGTGCTCCTCTGACCTGGTACTTGTTAGTTATAGATGGTATAGGGCAGTGATAGTTCTAGATGGTATAGGGTAGTTCTAGATGGTGTAGGGTAGATCAGGTGCTCCTCTGACCTGGTACTTGTTAGTTCTAGATGGTATAGGGTAGTGATAGTTATAGATGGTATAGGGTAGTGATAGTTCTAGATGGTATAGGGTAGTTCTAGATGGTATAGGGTAGTGATAGTTCTAGATGGTATAGGGTAGTTCTAGATGGTATAGGGTAGTGATAGTTCTAGATGGTGTAGGGTAGTGATAGTTCTAGATGGTATAGGGTAGTGATAGTTCTAGATGGTATAGGGTAGTTCTAGATGGTGTAGGGTAGATCAGGTGCTCCTCTGACCTGATACTTGAGCAGGCCCACGTTGTAGTACGACGCCCCGGGGTTCAGCTCCGCCTCGCGCTTCAGGTGCTGCTCCAGAGCCCACATGTTGAACCACATGTCCCTGGAGTCAGGGTCGCTCTGGGAGGGGTCACTGACACACACACACACACACACACACACACACACACACACACACACACACACACACACACACACACTAACAAAGTGCTGTAGGCTCTAGTCAGGACCTCTGAAGAGAGATCAACTGAAACACAGCCTGCCGCCCGCCCGCCCTCCCTCCCGTCAGGGAGGAGAGCCCTGATTGGTCTAAAAGGGTCACCGATGTACCTGTAGAGCAGCTTCTGATTGGGTAGAAAGTGGTCCACCCTGGAGATGTTGACCAATCGGAAGCTGAGTACAGGAGTGTTGGGATTGGCTGTGAAGATGCGCGTGAATCCGGCGGGGAAGGACATGGTGAGGTCGCCGGTGATCTTCACCAGACAGCTGAGCGGAGAACCAGTGGAACACAGTCAGTGATCACTGGTATTACTGGGAACTCATTCAGGCTGATCAGATCCACTGTAGGACCACTCCCAGCTGGTGATATCTACATAGTGGAGGTCATCGTGCTCGTCTCAAAACAGAACAGATCAGATCATTGATCAGGGCCGGGCCATCAGATCATTGATCAGGGCCGGGCCATCATATCATTGATCAGGGCCGGGCCATCATATCATTGATCAGGGCCGGGCCATCAGATCATTGATCAGGGGCGGGCCATCAGATCATTGATCAGGGCCGGGCCATCAGATCATTGATCAGGGCCGGGCCATCATTGTCCGCCCATTTAAGACTGTCCTACGCTCCGCCCCTTTAAGACTGTCCTACACTCCGCCCCTTTAAGACTGCCCTACACTTCGCCCCTTTAAGACTGCCCTAGACTCCGCCCCTTTAAGACTGCCCTAGACTCCGCCCCTTTAAGACTGCCCTACACTCCGCCCCTTTAAGACTGTCCTACGCTCCGCCCCTTTAAGACTGCCCTACACTCCGCCTCTTTATGACTGTCCTACACTCCGCCCCTTTAAGACTGCCCTACGCGCCGTCCCTTTAAGACCGCCCTACACTCCGCCCCTTTAAGACCGCCCTACACTCCGCCCCTTTAAGACCGCCCTACACTCCGCCCCTTTAAGACCGCCCTACGCTCCGCCCCTTTAAGACTGCCCTACGCTCCACCCCTTTAAGACTGCCCTACGCTCCGCCCCTTTAAGACTGCCCTACGCTCCGCCCCTTTAAGACTGCCCTACGCTCCGCCCCTTTAAGACTGCCCTACGCTCCGCCCCTTTAAGACTGCCCTACGCTCCGCCCCTTTAAGACTGTCCTACGCTCCGCCCCTTTAAGACTGCCCTACGCTCCGCCCCTTTAAGACTGCCCTACGCTCCGCCCCTTTAAGACCGTCCTACACTCCGCCCCTTTAAGACCGCCCTACACTCCGCCCCTTTAAGACGGCTTCAGTGTTCTTCACAGTGGAGGTTGACGTACCGGTTGTGCTGCCCGCCCTTAAAGTAGGCGTTGATGTACTCGGTGATGGCGGCGGCCACGGGCCAGGCGTCCTGGGGGCTCAGCGAGATGGGGCTGGGGCCTCGTGACAGGTGCACTAGGGGAAGGACGGCGGGAGCAGGTCGTTACACAGGACTGATACATTATGACGTCAATACATAAATATAACACTGGGGGGGGGCGGGGGACTCACAGTGTCGGGGGAGGGGGGGGGGGGGGACGGACGACTCACAGTGTCGGGGGGGGGGGGACTCACAGTGTCTGGGGGGGGGGGGGGACTCACAGTGTCGGGGGGGGGGGGGGGGGGGGACTCACAGTGTCTGGGGGGGTGCTCCTGGTGCAGATAGGGCAGCGGCGAGACGTCTCGATTCTTGGACCCCCACTCCTCCCTGGCCTGGGACCCCCACTCCTCCCTGGCCTGGGACCCCCACTCACTGGGGCTGGAGGAGGAGGAGGAGGGGGGGCTGGGGTCCGGCAGGGGCGACGAGCACAGCGACCGGGACTGAGACGCACAACAACAACACAAAGAATACATCAACAAGCTCCAGAACACGCACACACTGTAGTGAGCCAGAGGGAGGAGCCAGAGGGAGGAGCCAGAGGGAGGAGCCAGAGGGCGGAGCCAGAGGGCGGAGCCTTGGCTTTGGACCAGTGTAATGTTGGTAACATCAGATGAGGTCCTATGTTTATACATTCTTTGTATGATGAACATGTGTATAAAACTGATCTCCCATTCCGTTATTAAAAGGCACTGTAGGTACGATTTAAGAACCTTAGTTTGCTCCCGGCTTCTGACCAATCAGGGCTTTCCTCCCTAGTCGACTCTGGGTATCCATCATGCCAGCGCAGGAAATGTAAATCTTTCCACTGGCGTCGAGGCAGTGAGCTCGTGCCTCCTGGTCAAGCTCTCTCTAATCGACAACTGTAGAATCTTACCTACAGCAGCTTTAAGAGCAAATATCACCTTCAGGCTCCGTAATGGCCGCCCTGGCTGCGTAATGGCCACCCTGTCTGCGTAATGGCCGCCCTGGCTGCGTAATGGCCGCCCTGGCTGCGTAATGGCCGCCCTGGCTCCGTAATGGCCGCCCTGGCTCCGTAATGGCCGTCCTGGCTCCGTAATGGCCGCCCTGGCTCCGTAATGGCCGCCCTGGCTCCGTAATGGCCGCCCTGGCTCCGTAATGGCCGCTCTGGCTCCGTAATGGCCGCCCTGGCTCCGTAATGGCCGCCCTGGCTCCTTAATGGCAGCCCTGGCTCCGTAATGGCCGTCCTGGCTCCGTAATGGCCGCCCTGGCTCCGTAATGGCCGCCCTGGCTCCGTAATGGCCGCCCTAGCTCCGTAATGGTCCTTACCCTTTCAGAGCCGGGGGCCCGGCCCGACAGCCTCTTGGAGCGGGAGGGCTGGGGGGGGGCGGCGGCCAGCAGCTCAGCGCTGTCCTGTCTGAGGACCGACGGGGCACCTGTGTGCACAACAGCACACACATATTAACACAACGCACACATATGAACACAACACACACATACGAACACAACACACATGCTAACACAACGCACATGTTAACACAACACACATGTTAACACAACGCACACATATGAACACAACACACATGTTAACACTTGGAAGCATGAGGAGCATGTGAAGGCTGGTAACCAGCCCTCAAGCACTTCACACCAGCAGCTCTACTGCTGGTTGCCGTTGGAGACCAGATGAAGGTGTTGTGAGTGTGACCCCACCCTGCTGGGGGGCCCTGGCCGCGGCCGGCGGCCCGCTGAGCTCCAGGCAGTCCTGGTCCTTGTCTGTGGAGAAGCACAGGTCCTCCTGCGGCCCCGAGTGGCGCGTGAGGGGCGGGGCGTTGCGCCGCGGCTCCCCGTCGGAGGAGCGCTGCTTCCTCCTCTCCGCCCCCCGTCCTCTTCCTCCCTCTCCTCTTCCTCCCTCCTCCTGCGGGGGCGGGGTCGGCGGGGGGCCGTCGCTGAAGGGGTTGTGGACCGAGTTCCAGCTGAGCAGCTCCTTCCGCGGCGGCGCTACCGACAGGCACCCGGCGCTAACGCTAGCGGCTAGCCGGCCGCTGGGGGGCGGGGCCGGGGGCGGGGCCGGGGAGGTCAGAGAGGACTGGTGCGTCGGGCTGCCGATCATCGTGATGGCGAACGGGTCGTCGGAGGTCGTCGGGGGCGGCATGCTCCGGTCCCGCCTCCTCTCTCGCCCTCTGTGATTGGAGGAGGTCCTGGAGGAGGAGGAGGGGAGGGGCAGAGTCTTGTTGGCGCCGAGGGAGACGGAGAAGGGGTCCCCGCGCCCCTCCCTCGGACCCCGCCCCTCCCGGGGCGGGGCGGGCCAGGCGCTGGGCGAGGGCGCCGTCTCCGCGGCAACCGTCTTCTCAAAGGCCGTCAGGAAGGGGTCCCCCGCCGGGACGGCGCCCCACGGCGCGGCCGGCGGCGGCGTGCTCTGGGCGAAGGCGGGGAGGCGGGCGGCGGGGGGGTCCGGGTCCGGCGGGCCCCAGGGGGAGCGGGACGGGGCCGGCCACGCCTCCTGGGGCCCGTCCTGGGGGCCGCGCCCCGGGGAGGGGTCCCGGAAGGCGGACAGGAAGGGGTCAGCGGGCCGGCCCAGGCTCTGCTGGGCGGCCTCCTTGCTGTAGGGGGCGCTGTGGGGCCACGCCACCCAGCCCACGGGCTCCGGGGACGGCCCCAGGGGCTGGTGGGACGGCGAGTCCAGCCCAGAGTCCTCCACGTTCTCTGGGGAGGAGGAGTCCGACGAGAAGGCCCCGTCTGGTGACACAAGGAGAGACCAGATGAGTACCAAACCCCTCATCAAAGGGTTTATCATCATGAGGTTATCTGGCCACACCTTTAGTTCACCCCCCCACACAAAGTAACCAGAGACCAACAGACATCAGAGCAGACGCTGCCTACACTCAGAGGCCCCGAAGGCGCCCTGCTCCCTCAGCGGCTCCCGGCCGGCCAACGACCTGGACCTGAAGGCGGAGTCCAGCGGGGGTCCGAACAGACTGTCAGAGCCCGAGGCAGTGGAGCTCAACCTGAGGAGAGACAAGACCCAGTGAGAGGGAGAGACAAGACCCAGTGAGAGGGAGAGACAAGACCCAGTGAGAGAGGGAGCGACAAGACCCAGTGAGAGAGGGAGAGACAAGACCCAGTGAGAGAGGGAGAGACAAGACCCAGTGAGAGAGGGAGAGACAAGACTCAGTGAGAGAGGGAGAGACAAGACTCAGTGAGAGAGGGAGAGACAAGACTCAGTGAGAGACAAGACTCAGTGAGAGAGGGAGAGACAAGACCCAGTGAGAGGGAGAGACAAGACCCAGTGAGAGGGAGAGACAAGACTCAGTGAGAGGGAGAGACAAGACTCAGTGAGAGGGAGAGACAAGACCCAGTGAGAGAGGGAGAGACAAGACCAAGTGAGAGGGAGAGACAAGACTCAGTGAGAGAGGGAGAGACAAGACCCAGTGAGAGAGGGAGAGACAAGACCCAGTGAGAGAGGGAGAGACAAGACGCAGTGAGAGAGGGAGAGACAAGACGCAGTGAGAGAGGGAGAGACAAGACGCAGTGAGAGAGGGAGAGACAAGACGCAGTGAGAGAGGGAGAGACAAGACGCAGTGAGAGAGGGAGAGACAAGACGCAGTGAGAGAGGGAGAGACAAGACTCAGTGAGAGAGGGAGAGACAAGACTCAGTGAGAGAGGGAGAGACAAGACTCAGTGAGAGAGGGAGGGACAAGACTCAGTGAGAGAGGAAGGACAAGACTCAGTGAGAGAGGAAGGACAAGACTCAGTGAGAGGAGAGAGACAAGACTCAGTGAGAGAGGGAGAGACAAGACTCAGTGAGAGAGGGAGAGACAAGACTCAGTGAGAGGGGGAGAGACAAGACTCAGTGAGAGAGAGAGAGAGACAAGACTCAGTGAGAGAGGGAGAGACAAGACTCAGTGAGAGAGAGAGAGAGACAAGACTCAGTGAGAGAGGGAGAGACAAGACTCAGTGAGAGAGGGAGAGACAAGACTCAGTGAGAGAGGGAGAGACAAGACTCAGTGAGAGAGAGAGAGAGACAAGACTCAGTGAGAGAGGGAGAGACAAGACTCAGTGAGAGAGGGAGAGACAAGACTCAGAGAGAGAGTGACAAGACTCAGAGAGAGAGCGACAAGACTCAGAGAGAGAGCGACAAGACTCAGAGAGAGAGGGAGAGACAATAAACGGAGAGAGAGGGAGAGACAAAACGTGAGAGGAGGAAGAAGTGAGAGGAGGAATAGTACGGCTGAGCTCCATCAGAGGGTTAACGAGGGTCCCGGCTAATAGTCACTCAGCTTCAATGCTGGATGAGACAGAGAGAGAGACAGAGAGAGAGAGAGAGAGAGAGAGCTGTCTCTGTCGGTTTTACACAGGCAAGGCAGTGAAATTGCCGGGCGTGACAAGCCGCAACCGAACCGGCTTGGCAGTGTAAAAAGGCCAGACTGACAGACAGACAGAAACAGAATGGGGGCAAAGAATAAGCCTGACCTGCTGTGATTTGGGCTGGAGGTTGATCTGCGTAAACCCTCCGGCTCTCCATCTACACAAACACACGCACACACGTCATTTGTCTACTAAGAGGGGTGGGGGCACTACCATCACAGAGACACGTTGCTGATCACTAAATGCAGAAGGTGGGAATATGAGTGCGTTTGATTAGGCAAATGTTTGAAGCTATTGCACGGGATCCATTATGATCGCACAAATGCAGCACGCGTTAGAGTGTGTGTGTGTGTGTGTGTGTGTGTGTGTGTGTGTGTGTGTGTGTGTGTGTGTGTGTGTGTGTGTGTGTGTGTGTGTGTGTGTGTGTGTGTGTGTGTGTGTGTGTGTGTGATGGGCAGAGATGAAGCATACTGTGGGCTATGCCATATTTGCAGTAGAAGCCTAATGAGCAGAGCTGTGCTCTCGTAGTACAATCCATGACCTCCTCCCATCGTCCCACCATCTCCTGATCCAGAGAGACCTCCTCCTCTGTCCTACCATCTCCTGATCCATAGAGACCTCCTCCTCTGTCCTACCATCTCCTGATCCATAGGACCTCCTCCTCTGTCCTACCATCTCCTGATCCAGAGAGACCTCCTCCTCTGTCCTACCATCTCCTGATCCATGGAGACCTCCTCCTCTGTCCTACCATCTCCTGATCCATAGGACCTCCTCCTCTGTCCTACCATCTCCTGATCCAGAGAGACCTCCTCCTCTGTCCTACCATCTCCTGATCCAGAGAGACCTCCTCTCTGTCCTACCATCTCCTGATCCATAGAGACCTCCTCCTCTGTCCTACCATCTCCTGATCCATAGGACCTCCTCCTCTGTCCTACCATCTCCTGATCCATGGAGACCTCCTCCTCTGTCGTACCATCTCCTGATCCATAGAGACCTCCTCCTCTGTCCTACCATCTCCTGATCCATAGAGACCTCCTCCTCTGTCCTACCATCTCCTGATCCATAGAGACCTCCTCCTCTGTCCTACCATCTCCTGATCCATAGGACCTCCTCCTCTGTCCTACCATCTCCTGATCCATAGAGACCTCCTCCTCTGTCCTACCATCTCCTGATCCATAGGACCTCCTCCTCTGTCCTACCATCTCCTGATCCATGGAGACCTCCTCCTCTGTCCTACCTTCTCCTGATCCATAGAGACCTCCTCCCATCGTCCCACCATCTCCTGATCCAGAGAGACCTCCTCCTCTGTCCTACCATCTCCTGATCCAGAGAGACCTCCTCTCTGTCCTACCATCTCCTGATCCATAGAGACCTCCTCCTCTGTCCTACCATCTCCTGATCCATAGGACCTCCTCCTCTGTCCTACCATCTCCTGATCCATGGAGACCTCCTCCTCTGTCCTACCATCTCCTGATCCATAGAGACCTCCTCCTCTGTCCTACCATCTCCTGATCCATAGAGACCTCCTCCTCTGTCCTACCATCTCCTGATCCATAGAGACCTCCTCCTCTGTCCTACCATCTCCTGATCCATAGGACCTCCTCCTCTGTCCTACCATCTCCTGATCCATAGAGACCTCCTCCTCTGTCCTACCATCTCCTGATCCATAGGACCTCCTCCTCTGTCCTACCATCTCCTGATCCATGGAGACCTCCTCCTCTGTCCTACCTTCTCCTGATCCATAGAGACCTCCTCCCATCGTCCCACCATCTCCTGATCCAGAGAGACCTCCTCCTCTGTCCTACCATCTCCTGATCCATAGAGACCTCCTCTCTGTCCTACCATCTCCTGATCCATAGAGACCTCCTCCTCTGTCCTACCATCTCCTGATCCATAGAGACCTCCTCCTCTGTCCTACCATCTCCTGATCCATGGAGACCTCCTCCTCTGTCCTACCATCTCCTGATCCAGAGACCTCCTCCTCTGTCCTACCATCTCCTGATCCATGGAGACCTCCTCCTCTGTCCTACCATCTCCTGATCCATAGAGACCTCCTCCTCTGTCCTACCATCTCCTGATCCATAGGACCTCCTCCTCTGTCCTACCATCTCCTGATCCATAGAGACCTCCTCCTCTGTCCTACCATCTCCTGATCCATAGAGACCTCCTCCTCTGTCCTACCATCTCCTGATCCAGAGAGACCTCCTCCTCTGTCCTACCATCTCCTGATCCATAGGACCTCCTCCTCTGTCCTACCATCTCCTGATCCATAGAGACCTCCTCCTCTGTCCTACCATCTCCTGATCCAGAGAGACCTCCTCCTCTGTCCTACCTTCTCCTGATCCATAGAGACCTCCTCCTCTGTCCTACCATCTCCTGATCCAGAGAGACCTCCTCCTCTGTCCTACCATCTCCTGATCCAGAGAGACCTCCTCCTCTGTCCTACCATCTCCTGATCCAGAGAGACCTCCTCCTCTGTCCTACCATCTCCTGATCCATAGAGACCTCCTCCTCTGTCCTACCATCTCCTGATCCATGGAGACCTCCTCCTCTGTCCTACCATCTCCTGATCCATAGAGAACTCGGTCTCCAAGGACTAGTGATGGCTACGGAGTGTCCCTCTACAGAGCTACAGACAGACGGATTGACAGACAGACGGATTGACAGACAGACAGACGGACAGAGACAGACAGACAGACCCACCCCTGTGAGCGGCAGCCTCACCGTCTCCTTCAGAGTGACCTCCTGTGGTGCTAGAGGCTCCTGAGGAAGAGGAGGAGGAGGAGGAGAGAGGGGAGGAGGAGGAGGAGGAGGAGGAGGAGGAGATCTTTTTAAAGGAAGCTTCCAAAAATAAAATTGCGAATGAAGTGGGACTTACTGGAGAGCTGGCGTTTGACTGGCACCTAGAATACGAGGGGAGGACAAAACAGAAACCATACGTCACCATCCAGAACCTCAGCCAACGGCAACAAAAGGTCTACTTAACTTAACTAGACTCAACCAAGACAAAAAGGCAAAGGAATAGCTTAAAGTCAACCAAAACAACAACACACACACACACACACACACACACACACACACACACACACACACACACACACACACACACACACACACACACACACACACACACACACACACACACACACACACACACACACACACACACACACCGCCCGGTTGGGGGGCAGGGTCAGCGCCCCCACGGTGGCCTTCAGCTCCTTCTCGGCGGCGGCGGTGCAGTGGCGGCCGCTGGCCACCGGGCGGATCTGGATGTGGAACTTCTTGGGCTCCTCGTCGTCGAAGTCGGAGTCGCTGGAGTAGAAGTGTCTGTCCTTGCTGTCTGCGCAGCGTGCACAGGGTCAAGGGTCAAGGGTTAAGGAAACGGTCTGGATGGAAGCGCTGAGACAAGGAGTCCGGACTCTAAGAACACTAAGCTGGTTCATAACCCCCAGCGCGGGACTGGACTGGACTCGAGTCTGTTTGGGACTCAAACATGGGGCTGGCCGGTCCCGATGGAGCCCCTCGGGGCTCAGCGTCCCAGGGACAGAGGACGATGGTCAATGGGTTGGACCAGGCAGTGGACCTTGTGGAAAATATCAGGGAAATAATAACATTAACAATATTTCAAACTCGACAAGGGTGGATTGTACGCCAACAGGCAAGAAGTATGGATCTTGCTTATCCACTGACTTATTCGCATGAAGAGAGAAAAATAAGACTGTGCATGCGTGTGTACAACCTCAGCCGTCCTTGTAGAACGATGGGGCTGTCAGATGACCGCCCACATCCTGATTACACCGCATTTGGTGAAACCTTCGTCCTTCCCTCGTCAGACTGCACAAGGTTGAACACTGTTATGTAGCCCCCCCCCCCCCCCTCTGTGTGTGTGTGTGTGTGTGTGTGTGTGTGTGTGTGTGTGTGTGTGTGTGTGTGTGTGTGTGTGTGTGTGTGTGTGTGTGTCACAGGGCAGGTGGCAGATACAGCAGTATATTTATGTCCTGAGGCGTTCTGTGAGGGCCATGGATGATATTGCATGGCAGCAGGAGACGGAGAGAGAGAACGTGATTAAGCGCGTGCGTGTGTGGTGAGGGACAGTATTAGGGTCTGGTCACCTCCTTTGGAACCGTTCTGAGCATTTTCACTGAAACTGAATATGTTTGGAACTGAAGAGCAGCAGGTTCTGGCTGCCCTGGCCTCAGTGTGAGGGCAGCAGTCCTGGGTTCGGGAGGATGGACTGAGGTTCTCTCTAAGTAGAGAGGTTACACTCTGTTTGGGTACATATCAGATATACCATTAATGTACAGCTGATGGGGAAAAGAAGAAGCAGCAGACCAACTCGTTGTCATAGTCTCACAGGAGGGCACAGCCACACACTGGACGCTTTAAGGGGATCTGAGCTGGGACTGCGACGCCCAAAGGTGAGTTCATAAAGGATATCGTTCTGGTCGTCGTCAGCTCGGATCACAAAGCCTTCCTCGTCCACATCCAGCGGGGAGTTCTGTTAGGGCGGGGAGCAGGGGGCGTCACAGAGACGGAGAGACAGAGACCCAGACAGAACCAACACCACCTAGAGGACAGTGAGCTCATAGCACCCCCGTCATCAACCGCTTACGTTGGGATTAGGGTCCCATGTTACTCCGACGTGTTTCAAGGTGACTTAAGGACTAAGATAAGGTCACTCAAGCGTTTACGTAGACGTCCGGGTAGCGAACACAAGCCCATCAAACACGTACCTGGAAAAGCCGAATGCAAAAGGAAAGCCGACACCTCTGCTACGTCCCCATCACACCTGATAACCCCCCCCCCCGGCTCCCTCCCATCACACCTGATCCCCCCCCCCGCTCCCTCCCTCCCATCACACCTGATCCCCCCCCCGCTCCCTCCCATCACACCTGATCCCCCCCCCCCCTCCCATCACACCTGATCCCCCCCCCCCCCCCCCCCTCCCTCCCCATCACACCTGATCCCCCCCCCCCCCTCCCTCCCCATCACACCTGATCCCCCCCCCCCCGGCTCCCTCCCTCCCATCACACCTGATCCCCCCCCCCCCCCCCCCCCCCGTCTCCCTCCCCCTGACAGCCCTCCCTTTAACTCACACCTAGCAATCCGTAAACATGCAAGAACAGACCAGGCCTCTGATTGGCTATTGGCTGTTGCCGCTGGTAACTAGCTCCATGGTTGTTGATGTTTTCTGGAACTCACCAGTGCCTCCATTACGGCCGAATCCCTGAAAACACAAACAGAAGGACCGTTTGGATCCGGTTCAACTGGTCCTCAGGGAGAACGTAGGGGTTCAACGACTCGGGCGTAGAGACGTCTGGGTCTGCTTCTCTCTGTGCATAAGTGCCTGTGTGTGCCTGTGTGTGCCTGTGTGTGCCTGTGTGTGCGTGTGTGTGCGTGTGTGTGTGTGTGTGTGTGTCTGTGTGTGCCTGTGTGTGCTTGTGTGTGCGCGCGCGCGCGTGTGCCTGTGTGTGTTGGAATAAACTGGCAACAAATGTGAACCAAAGAAAAGAGCACGTGTGTGAGAGCAGAGTGAAGGGAGCGTCTGAGCGGGCGAGTCCCAGTGGGGGTCAGTGGGGGTCAGTGGGGGCCATTGGGGGCCAGTGGCGGCCAGTGAGTCCCAGTGGGGGCCAGTGAGTCCCAGTGGGGGCCAGTGGGGGTCAGTGGGGGTCAGTGGGGGCCAGTGGGGGCCAGTGGGGGCCAGTGGGGGCCAGTGGGGGTCTGAGAGATCACTCACGAGGAGTCAGGCTCCTTGTCCCGCCTGCCCAGGCCAGGGATCCGGAACGCTTTCCCTCGGCTCTTCTTCCCTCCTTCGACCACCAGGGCGGGCATGTACTCCTCGAAGCCCACCACCGCTGGAGGGGGGCAGGGAGCACCGGGCAACAGGGACGAGGGGGGGGGGGCACAGGGGGAGGAGGGCAGCGGTCCGTCCATGAGTTACACAAAGAGATCAGCCCGGAGCGACCATAGGCACAACTACAGTGTAGAGCAGGTTAGCGCACACACACACACACACACACACACACACACACACACACACACACACACACACACACACACACACACACACACACACACACACACACACACACACACACACACACACACACACACACACACACAGTGTGTAGTGCATCATGGGAGAACCCTTCTACCTGGTCTCTCCTTGCCCGTCCCCTTCTGCTCTGCAAACTTCTGGAGCAGATTGTCCGTTCCAATGTTCTCAACATTCTGCTTGAACTCCTCATGGACCTGGCGGAACCCAAACACAGTGTGTTCAGAACATTTAGTGGAGAAACCAACCGAGACACTGAGTCCGAAAGCTATCCCAAAGCCTGTGGAAATCACAGGCAGTGCAAGAGAAGACAATCAGAAGAAAGGCCTTTCGTTTAGTGTGGGAACGGCTCACGTCGATAAGTAAGCAACACACACATCACTGGGTCCCGAATGCTCAGGGTATAGGAAGTCGGTCCCACGGGGGGTGATGAACCCTAACCCTGACCACTTCCACGTACCTGGCCCACCTGGACATGGGTGTCCTCGATGGAGTGGGAGTAGCCCTTGATCAGCAGCTTCATCTGTCGCAGGTGGGCCTCCTCGATGTCCTGGAACTTCTACAACAGACAGACAGACAGACAGACAGTCAGACAGACAGACAGACAGACAGTCAGACAGACACACAGACACACAGACACTGAGTGCCAGTACAAATCTCACGTTTTAAAGGCCGCAGTTTGTGTTTGGTCCCTCTCTAAAATGTATTTTACAATATTCCCTGATTTAGACCAGCAGCCAGACCGACTGGCCCACAGGTGATTGTACTGGTGATTCAGGGCTACCCAGCAGGGCACTGGGCTGGCAGAACAATAAGCTGTTGGTAATGAGCCTGCTGCCCTCTCTCTCTCTCTGAGCTCTGAGCGAGAGAGGGAGCTGCCAGACTCACAATCCACCAAATGAGCCCCAAAGAAATCCTTTCTCCAGATGAAAGGAAAGGGAGGAACGTAAAGGAAGGGGACGCCTGGGGCTGATGGTCTGATCGCCAGCAGAGCCGTCCTCCGCTCGGCCTGAGCTCAGGGGTCTGTGGGAGAGCCTGGAGGGAGCGGGCGGCACAGCTTGTACCTCGCGGCCGGTCCGTCTGTGAGCGGCTGAAGCCACCATCTGGGCCGCGGCTCAGCCTAATGAGGGCGGCCGGACCGCACAGTGCTATTGGTACAGATAATTGGTCACAAGGGCGCCTGTCATCCTTTGGCATGAACATATCTAGGGAGGGGGCAGGGGGGCAATCGTCAGGATCTCCATGGAGACGGGGACGGTAACCATGGCGCTCTTTAGGCAGTGATCAGGTTAATGAGCGGGTTGCCGGGGTGCTGTCGTGCAGTTGTGAATGGCATGTGTTATTCTAGCGTGTGTGTGTGTGCGTGTCGCAGGGTTGATGGGTTACCTGATAAATAAGAAGATTGAAGAGACTGATCATAGAGAAAGATAAAGAAATATAAAGGTAGCGAGAGAATCCGATTCAGAGATGGATGAGAAATTGAGGAAAATGGAGCAGCAGAGAGGACCATGTTATTATCATAGAGGAGAGATCGAAGGAGGGGAGAACGATACCGAGTCAACCGGCTGCATCTGGTTCCAGACACTGACTTGGGCAGACCGGGTGCATCTGGTTCCAGACACTGACCTGGGCAGACCGGGTGCATCTGGTTCCAGACACTGACCTGGGCAGACCGGGTGCATCTGGTTCCAGACACTGACCTGGGCAGACCGGCTGCATCTGGTTCCAGACACTGACCTGGGCAGAGTCGCTCATCTTCTGCTGGAACTCTGCGCCCACGCGGTTGTACTTCTCGATGCTGACCGCCAGCGCCTCCGCCGCCTTCTTAGACTTCAGCTCCGCCTAGCGAGCACAGAGCAGAGAGTCAGCTCCACCACCCAGAGAACCCCAGAGCAGAACCCCAGAGCAGAACCCCAGAGCAGAACCCCAGAGCAGAACCCCAGAGCAGAACCCCAGAGCAGAACCCCAGAGCAGAACCCCAGAGCAGCGAGCACAGAGCAGAACCCCAGAGCAGAACCCCAGAGCAGAACCCCAGAGCAGAACCCCAGAGCAGAACCCCAGAGCAGCGAGCACAGAGCAGAACCCCAGAGCAGAACCCCAGAGCAGAAGCACAGAGCAGCGAGCACAGAGGCCTGCTCTATTCACAGCGCTGCTGGATGGCTGGTTGGTGAGTGAGTGAGTGAGTGAGTGAGTGAGTGAGTGAGTGAGTGAGTCAGCTGAATGACTCTTCCAGTCCAAAGGTACTGGCTTCTATCGTCAGACCCCCCCTACCCCAGGGGGCCCCTCCAGTACTCCTGCTGACCCCCGTCATCGTTGAAGCGGGGAGCGGTGGATAGTACCAGGCCAACGCAGTGGTGCCTCTCATGAAGATGCCATTCCATACCATGCTGGTCCTCTAGACGGCCGGCTGCTGGTACATTAACTGAGCCCCCTCCAGGGGTCCACATCTTCACTTTGCTCTGTTGGTTTTACCTCCCCATGGAGCTGCCCTGATTCCTGGGTTTAATTGTCGTGTAACAGCGCCCCCCGCAGGGCCTGAGAGGAAGGACCAGAAGCGTCCGTGACAGGAAGGACTGCGCCGGGCTTCACCTTCTCCACCTCCTTCTGCGGCGCCGCCTCCTTCCGGAGGCGCTCCAGCTCCCCGCAGCGGGAGTGGTAGGCCTCCCGGGCCTTCTGCAGCTGGGCGCTGTGCCCCTGCAGCCCCTGCACCGCCTCCAGGGTGCCCACCACCTCCTCCTTCGTCTGGAACACACAGGGTCGTTCACGGTCACATGCTTTGGTCTGCACTCATCCATCCATATCCAACTGTGGATACACACACGCTCAGACACATGCGCACACACCAGAGTACTCCAGAGCCCCGTATGGAGCTGCCTGGGGAACCTCTGCTGACGCGCTCGGATCCGTTACCAGGTCCTTGATGTGAAGCCCCCTCACATGCATTAAGAAATCTATAAACAAACAGTCTTTAAAGCAGCCATTCCCAACCCCCGCTACCCGGACCGGAGCCGGACCGGAGCCGGACCGGAGCGGAGCAAGACCGGAGCTGGACCGGAGCCGGACCGGAGCCGGACCGGAGCCGGACCGGAGCGGAGCAAGACCGGAGCCGGACCCGAGCCGGACCGGAGCAAGACCGGAGCCGGACCCGAGCCGGACCGGAGCAAGACCGGAGCCGGACCGGAGCCGGACCGGAGCAAGACCGGAGCCGGTCTGGAGCAAGACCAGAGCCGGACCGAGGACCCGGTCCGAGGCGCCGGGGGAAGTGGGCCTTGATATAATTGTTGTGAATATGACCCATAATAAACCATCTTGAAAAATAGCATCCTTTGTTTAAAAATTATACATCTTAAAATGATTTATTAAAACTGCCCACAGGTCCTTCTGACAAAATAGGTTGGGACCCCTGCTTAAAGAGTCAACATATTAAACAATCCAACTGCAGAGACACCGCCATCTACTGGTGGCACAAGATAAAGATGAATACAAATACAATTGAAACAGATGTAGGATTTGCAAATGGAAAATCTACTTTTTGTTTGCTTTTCTGCCCTGATTGAGGGGACATTTCCAGTGAGTTTGCTTTGTCCGCTTACAACTAGTTTAGTTTAGTGACTAATTCATAAAACCTTATAACCTTCATATAACCTCTTGGGGAGCGAGGCTGTTGACCAGCCCCGCTGGGGGGGGGGGGGGGGGGGGGGGGGGATATTCTCCTGAAATGGCTCATTCTACCGTAGCTGGCCTCAGTTAGACATGAACGCATGTTTAACTGAGGCCAGCTGCTCCTCCTGTACCTATAGGAGGGGGAGGAGCCTAGAGCCTCCTCATCCTCATCGTCATCCGCTTATCCGGGGTCGGGTCGCGGGGGGAGCAGCTCAAGCAAGGGGCCCCAGACTTCCCTTTCCCGGACCACATTGACCAGCTCTGACGGGGGGATCCCGAGGCGTTCCCAGGCCAGTGTTGAGATATAATCTCTCCACCTAGTCCTGGGTCTTCCCCGAGGTCTCCTCCCCACTGGACGTGCCTGAAACACCTCCCAAGGAAGGCGCCCAGTGGGCATCCTTACCAGATGCCCGAACCACCTCAGCTGACTCCTTTCTAAGTAAAGGAGCAGCGGCTCTAATCCGAGTTCCTCACGGATGGCTGAGCTTCTCACCCTATCCCTAAGGGAGACGCCAGCCACCCTTCTGAGAAAACTCATCTCGGCCGCTTGTACCCGCGATCTCGTCCTTTCGGTCATCACCCAGCCCTCATGACCATAGGTGAGGATAGGAACGAAGATCGACCGGTAGATCGAGAGCTTTGCCTTGCGGCTCAGCTCTCTTTTCGTTACAACGGTGCGGTAAAGCGAACGCAATACCGCCCCCGCTGCTCCGATTCTCCGGCCAATCTCACGCTCCATAGTACCCTCACTCGCGAACAAGACCCCGAGGTACTTGAACTCCTTCACCTGGGCTAAGGACTCATTTCCTACCCGGAGTAAGCAATCCACCGGTTTCCTGCTAAGAGTCATGGCCTCAGATTTAGCGGTGCTGATCCTCATCCCAGCCGCTTCACACTCGGCTGCCAGCCGATCCAGTGAGTGCTGAAGGTCACAGGCCGATGATCCAATGAGGACCACATCATCTGCAAAAAGCAGTGACGAGATCCTCAGACCACCGAACTGCAACCCCTCCCCACCACGACTACGCCTCGATATCCTGTCCATGTATATCACAAACAGGATTGGTGACAAGGCGCAGCCCTGGCGGAGACCAGCACCCACTGAGAACGAAACTGACTGGCTGCCGAGAACACGAACACAGCTCTCGCTTTGGGAGTACAAAGATTGGATGGCCCTGAGGATAGACCCCCTTACCCCATACTCCCGCAGCACCTCCCACAGTTTCTCCCGGGGGACCCGGTCATACGCCTTCTCCAGATCCACAAAACACATGTAGACCGGATGGGCATACTCCCAGGCCCCCTCCAGGATCCTTGCGAGAGTGAAGAGCTGGTCCGTAGTTCCACGTCCGGGGCGAAAACCGCATTGTTCCTCTTCAATCTGAGGTTCGACGATCGGCCGAACCCTCCTTTCCAGCACCTTGGAGTAGACTTTACCAGGGAGGCTGAGAAGTGTGATACCCCGGTAATTGGCACACACTCTCTGGTCCCCCTTTTTGAACAGGGGAACCACCACCCCGGTTTGCCACTCCTTTGGCACTGTACCCGACTCCCACGCGATGTTGAATAGGCGTGTCAACCATGACAGCCCCTCAACACCCAGAGCCTTCAGCATTTCTGGCTGGATCTCATCAATCCCTGGGGCTTTGCCACTGCGGAGATGTTTGACTACCTCAGTGACCTCCACCAGGGAAATTGACGACGAAACACCATCAACCTCGAGCTCTGCCTCCAACATAGAGGGCGTGTTATTCGGATTCAGGAGTTCCTCAAAGTGTTCCTTCCAACGTCCGACGACCTCCTCAGTTGAGGTCAACAGAGTCCCATCCTTACTGTACACAGCTTGGATGGTTCCCCGTTTCCCCCTCCTGAGGTGCCGGATAGTCTTCCAGAAACACTTTGGTGCCGACCGAAAGTCCTTCTCCATGGCCTCTCCGAACTTCTCCCACACCCGCTGCTTAGCCTCCGACACGGCAGCCGCTGCAGCCCTTCGAGCCTGTCGGTACCCTGCAACCGAGTCAGGAGTCCTCCAGGATATCATATCCCGGAAGGCCTCCTTCTTCAGTCGGACGGCTTCCCTGACCACCGGTGTCCACCACGGTGTCCGAGGGTTACCGCCCCTTGAGGAGCCTAAGACCCTGAGGCCACAGCTAGCCACCGCAGCTTCAGCAATGGAGGCTTTGAACACCGCCCACTCCGGCTCAATGCCCCCAACCTCCACAGGAATGCCAGAAAAGCTCCGCCGGAGGTGTGAGTTGAAGATACCTAGGACGGGGGCCTCCTCCAGACGTTCCCAGTTCACCCGCACTACTCGTTTGGGCTTACCAGGTCTATCCGGAAATTTCCCCCATTCCCTGATCCAACTCACAACCAGATGGTGGTCGGTTGACAGTTCCGCCCCTCTCTTTACCCGAGTGTCCAAAACATGCGGCCTCAGGTCAGATGACACGATCACGAAATCGATCATCGATCTTCGGCCTAGGGTACTCTGGTACCAGGTACACTTATGAGCACCCTTATGTTCGAACATGGTGTTTGTTATGGATAATCCATGACTAGCCTAGAGCACCTGTACCTATAGGAGGGGGAGGAGCCGAGAGCACCTGTACCTATAGGAGGGGGAGGAGCCTAGAGCACCTGTACCTATAGGAGGGGGAGGAGTCTAGAGCCCCTGTACCTATAGGAGGGGGGAGGGAGGAGGGGTCTAGAGCACCTGTACCTATAGGAGGGGGAGGGGGGAGGAGTCCAGAGCACCTGTACCTATAGGAGGGGGAGGGGGGAGGAGTCCAGAGCACCTGTACCTATAGGAGGGGGGAGGTAGGAGGGGTCTAGAGCACCTGTACCTATAGGAGGGGGAGGAGTCTAGAGCACCTGTACCTATAGGAGGGGGAGGAGTCTAGAGCACCTGTACCTATAGGAGGGGGAGGAGTCTAGAGCACCTGTACCTATAGGAGGGGGAGGAGTCTAGAGCACCTGTACCTATAGGAGGGGGAGGAGTCTAGAGCACCTGTACCTATAGGAGGGGGAGGAGTCTAGAGCACCTGTACCTATAGGAGGGGGAGGAGTCCAGAGCACCTGTACCTATAGGAGGGGGGAGGAGTCCAGAGCACCTGTACCTATAGGAGGGGGAGGAGTCCAGAGCACCTGTACCTATAGGAGGGGGAGGAGTCTAGAGCAGTACCTTGCGGTGGGTCTTGCCCTGCTCCTCGCCGTACTTGTTGACGTCCCGGATCAGGTCGTTCATCTTCCTCATGAGCTCCAGGTGGCAGAGCGCCAGCTTGTCCGACGACACCCGGAACACGTCCCACAGCGGGGCGAAGGTCCTGGGAGAGACAGTCTGTGAACCCCCCCCGCGCAACGGCCTCATGGTTTGACCCCTGTGAACCCCCCCTCGCTACGGCCTCATGGTCTGACCCCTGTGAACCCCCCCTCGCTACGGCCTCATGGTCTGACCCCTGTGAACCCCCCCTCGCTACGGCCTCATGGTCTGACCCCTGTGAACCCCCCCTCACTACGGCCTCATGGTCTGACCCCTGTGAACCCCCCCCAAAGTACGGGCTCATGGTCTGACCCCTGTGAATCCCCCCCAAAGTACGGGCTCATGGTCTGACCCCTGTGAACCCCCCCCAAAGTACGGCCTCATGGTCTGACCCCTGTGAATCCCCCCCAAAGTACGGGCTCATGGTCTGACCCCTGTGAATCCCCCCCAAAGTACGGGCTCATGGTTTGATCCCTGGGCGGTTTAATGTGGCCTAAGACTGACCGAGCTGCGCTGACGGGCTGAAACAGCCATGATCAGCGCGAGTGCAGTCCCCCACCCCCACACACACACCCCCCCACACACACCCCCCCACACACACCCCCCCACACACACCCCCACACACACCCCCCCACACACACACACCCACACACCCCCACACACCCCCCCACACACCCCCCCACACACACACCCCCACACACACCCCCACACACCCCCCCACACACACCCCCCCCCACACACACACCCCCACACACACACCCCCCCACACACACCCCCCTCCACACACACACCCCCACACCCCCCCACACACACACACCCCCACACACACACACACCCCCACACACACCCCCACACACACACACCCCCCACACCCCCCCCCCACCCCCACCGCGCTACAGCCAGCCTCAGACGGACTGAATCAGGCCAGGGGGCATTTCATGGTCATGTTCGTGTACATTTACAGAAGAGAGGATACAACAAACTAACTAACAAACTTACCAACTAACAAACAATTGTCGTCTACTTGGTAAACCCAAGCGTTTCAGAACTAGGAAGCCTTTGCCTCAGAGAAAAGGACTAAATTGTCGATGGTGGAACATAACATATTTGGAGTTGGAATCTAGAGGCTGCAATATCAGAGATGCATGAATATTCAATAAGTAACAAACAACCCATCAGCATGAATGAAAGCTTCCCTGGCCCTGATTTGAAGACCAACACAGGCTGAATTGCAGTTTATTGCAGAGAATTTTGTGCTCTCTTTCTGCGGACATTAAGTGAGGCACTCGGTTCTGCTCACCCCTGAGGACTCCCGCTGCTGGCCATCTTCGACAGCTTGCACATGGATTTGGAGTAGGTCTCCTCGACAGCAGCCCTGAACACACACACACACACACACACACACACACACACACACACACACACACACACACACACACACACACACACACACACACACACACACACACACACACACACACACACACACACACAGTAATTTTTTGGGAGTTCTCCTAAACAGACTATCGACTTAAATGCTCTCCCCCAGTAACCCAGGACCCCACAGCCCAGTCCACCCTGGGGGGCTGCTCCCCGTAGCCCCCCAGTACCCTGCAGCACCGGGGCCTCAGACGGCGCCGCCAGACAAAACAAGGATCGATTTCTGTCCCGCATTGGGTCAACAATTCAATGATTCATGGTTAAATGACAAACGTCCCCATTCCACGAGGCCGTGCATTAAACTTAGAGTGGCCATCTGTAGGGCCTGGGGGGGGGAAAGTGTTCTGGGCCAAACCCACTCTCACCAGTATGAGCCCACACTAAAGGGCTGCAGTCTGGGTCTCAAGTTGATGGGCTTCATGGGGGAGGTCATGATGTTGATCTGACATTTTTAGACAGCGACAGCAATGGAGGAACAATTTAGCAAACAACCGTGCGAAATGTGGCGTCACGCCAAATGGACATGAAGGCTGACGCGCGTGGACTCAGACTCTGATGCTGCAGCCACAGAGTCACTACATCTCACTGCAGGGTCTCAGAGTCACTACATCTCACTGCAGGGTCTCAGAGTCACTACATCTCACTGTGTGTCTCAGAGTCACTACATCTCACTGTAGGGTCTCAGAGTCACCACATCTCACTGTGCGTCTCAGAGTCACTACATCTCACTGCAGGGTCTCAGAGTCACTACATCTCACTGTGCGTCTCAGAGTCACTACATCTCACTGTGCGTCTCAGAGTCACTACATCTCACTGCAGCCACAGAGTCACTACATCTCACTGTGTGTCTCAGAGTCACTACATCTCACTGTGCGTCTCAGAGTCACTACATCTCACTGCAGGGTCTCAGAGTCACTACATCTCACTGCAGGGTCTCTGAGTCACTACATCTCACTGCAGGGTCTCAGAGTCACTACATCTCACTGCAGGGTCTCAGAGTCACTACATCTCACTGCAGGGCCTCAGAGTCACTACATCTCACTGCAGGGTCTCAGAGTCACTACATCTCACTGTGCGTCTCAGAGTCACTACATCTCACTGCAGGGTCTCAGAGTCACTACATCTCACTGTGCGTCTCAGAGTCACTACATCTCACTGTGCGTCTCAGAGTCACTACATCTCACTGTGCGTCTCAGAGTCACTACATCTCACTGTGCGTCTCAGAGTCACTACATCTCACTGTGCGTCTCAGAGTCACTACATCTCACTGCAGGGTCTCAGAGTCACTACATCTCACTGCAGGGTCTCTGAGTCACTACATCTCACTGCAGGGTCTCAGAGTCACTACATCTCACTGTGTGTCTCAGAGACACTACATCTCACTGTGCGTCTCAGAGTCACTACATCTCACTGCAGGGTCTCAGAGTCACTACATCTCACTGTGCGTCTCAGAGTCACTACATCTCACTGCAGGGCCTCAGAGTCACTACATCTCACTGCAGGGTCTCAGAGTCACTACATCTCACTGTGCGTCTCAGAGTCACTACATCTCACTGTGCGTCTCAGAATCACTACATCTCACTGTGTGTCTCAGAGTCACTGCATCTCACTGCAGGGCCTCAGAGTCACTACATCTCACTGTGTGTCTCAGAGTCACTACATCTCACTGTGCGTCTCAGAGTCACTACATCTCACTGTGCGTCTCAGAGTCACTACATCTCACTGTGCGTCTCAGAGTCACTACATCTCACTGCAGGGCCTCAGAGTCACTACATCTCACTGTGTGTCTCAGAGTCACTACATCTCACTGTGCGTCTCAGAGTCACTACATCTCACTGTAGGGTCTCAGAGTCACTACATCTCACTGTGCGTCTCAGAGTCACTACATCTCACTGTAGGGTCTCAGAGTCACTACATCTCACTGTGTGTCTCAGAGTCACTACATCTCACTGTGCGTCTCAGAGTCACTACATCTCACTGTGCGTCTCAGAGTCACTACATCTCACTGCAGGGTCTCAGAGTCACTACATCTCACTGTGCGTCTCAGAGTCACTTCATCTCACTGCAGGGTCTCAGAGTCACTACATCTCACTGCAGGGCCTCAGAGTCACTACATCTCACTGCAGGGTCTCAGAGTCACTACATCTCACTGCAGGGTCTCAGAGTCACTACATCTCACTGTGCCTCTCAGAGTCACTACATCTCACTGTGCGTCTCAGTCACTACATCTCACTGTGCGTCTCAGAGTCACTACATCTCACTGCAGGGTCTCAGAGTCACTACATCTCACTGCAGGGTCTCAGAGTCACTACATCTCACTGCAGGGTCTCAGAGTCACTACATCTCACTGCAGGGTCTCAGAGTCACTACATCTCACTGTGCGTCTCAGAGTCACTACATCTCACTGTGCGTCTCAGAGTCACTACATCTCACTGTAGGGTCTCAGAGTCACTACATCTCACTGCAGGGTCTCAGAGTCACTACATCTCACTGTGCGTCTCAGAGTCACTACATCTCACTGCAGGGTCTCAGCCAGCTCCTCCTTACCCTCCAGGTGGACCAGGATGTTCACATATGAGCACAACCTGTGATGACTGGGATTGTGCTCATATGTGTGTTGCAGCGAGTTAGAGAGACTTTCCATCTTAAATAACAGAGCTTATATCAAGTTCTGTACAATCAAAAGTATTGCGTGCATTCAGCTATTCATAACAAACTTTGCAGAGTGTTTGAATTGTGTGCGTGTGTGTGTGCGCGCGTGTGTGCGTGTACGCTCCAGAGACCCATTCAACTCAATTTATTGACGGCACTTTCTCGGTCCATGACTAACCCGTGGTCTTAAATGGACGTGAGGAATGCTGCAGGAATACCCGCTGCAGACCTTAGAGCGTCTGATAGGAGTGGTCCCTCTTCTGGGGCGGCTACCGGGCGCTAGGTAAGCGTTTGGCAGACGTTAAATCACTCCAAGCACCAGCTGTACGGGGACATTACCACAGCATTTTCCTGTAGCCCGTAGATTGGAGCCGGTTACTGTGTCCTTGCTTCCAAGCGGGAAGCAAGGACACAATCAGCCACAAGCTGATGTGTGGTGAGCTCTGAGCTGGGGACAGTGGCAGCGGGCCAAGCAGAGACCCAGGTGAGGCCGCCACACACTGAGGCCGGAGGAGTAGTGTGTGCGTGTGCGTTTGTGCGCGTTTGTGTGTGTGCACTAGAGGGCCGATGTGAATTCAGCACATAGGTGACAGGAACAGGAGGCATCAGAAGATAGTGAGTTAAGTTAAACTTTAGGAATCCTGAATATTACATTAATCCTCGTGTCTTGCGCATAGTTCTTGCTGCTCATGCCAAATAATCTCTTGATGTACTTCTGTGGTTGAAGAGATATTTATGTGCACATCATCCCCACCTACTGGCCTGCCATTCATATGCACGTTCTATATTGTCATAATTGCTTCAAATCACACAGAATCAAACTTTACCTCTCGCGAACAAACTCAGCCAGCTCCTTGGTAGCCAGCTGGCCATGCTTCATGTTGTGGTAAAGAACATCAAATCCAGTGTTCTTCTCTCCCTGTAGAAAGAAGACAAAACACCGGACGCATTAGACACAAATGGACCTTTACTAATATTTGTAGTTTAACAGTATGTTATATTTATTTACCTTCCCAGGGTGGAGATACAGTGACACAAGAAATACAAAACTGTCTTATAGATTCCTCAAGTCACACAACAAGTCAGCATGACCTTTGTCTTCAACGCTTAATGATTTAGCTCACAGAAACATCAGCGGTCATGACATTTAGAGGCTGAAAGAGAATCAATCCACAAGACATCTCAGGATTTATGTAGCCGAGTTTTCCCAAGGTAAGGTTTATGATATATAACTAAACAAAAAAGTCTATGCGAGGCAGTGGGGGGGAACTTAAACAAGCTGAACCAATGGGGAACCTTCTGCTTCGACTTCAGATCGATCATTGGGGTGATTGGATCATTCTGACAGCGCCGTCCTTCTGTTCTGACGATGTCTGACGCTGGTGTCACACTGAAGACTCAGCCTCTCTCACACCTCCACACCCCGTCCACTCACACCTCCAGGCCCGGCCTCCTCAGCCTCTCTCACACCTCCACACCCCGTCCCCTCAGACCTCCAGGCCCGGCCCCCCCAGCCTCAGACCTCCAGGGCGCCCCCAGCCCACAGAGGGCCCCCGTGTGTCCAGGGAGACGGACAGCTGCTCAGGGGGAGCTATAAACACTCTGCTGGCAGAGAGCCGACAGGCAGGTAGCAGGGGAGCGGTCGACGGCCCCGCGAGAGTCTGGGGACACGGAGATTCACCGAGTCAGACCAAACTACCGCATGCCTCGCTGCACACACACTGGCACATAACTCAATAAAAGCAATTAAGGACAGGCAAATACACACACACAGACACAGACACACACAGACACACACACACACACACACACACACACTTTGCATTGCAAAGTGCGGGGCAGATATTCTTGGTGGCCCGGACAGGCTGCTGCCTCGGGCCTCAGTCATGTGTGACCCAGCTGAAAGTCACCATTTAATACCGGCCTGACAGATCAACTACACCTGTAGCTCTTATGCCGCGTTTCCACTGCAGGGTGCGGTTCGGTTCGCCTCAGTCCTTTAGGGAGGGGGCGGTATAGCCCAGCTATACCCAGGCTAATGTCTGTTTGTTTTTATCCCCACGTCGACCAATCAACGGAGGGGGTGTGTAGCTCGAATTTTCCGGCACCCTTTCAGGCGTCTCAGTACCCCAACGGAGGAGTACTGAAGACGAGGGCAAAACGAGTACGGCTCAGTCCGGGTCACGCCCACTTTTGGCGGTGGAAACGCAATCCGTAACGCACCTTTGCGAACCGAACCGTACCGCAGCCTGCAGTGGAAACGCGGCATTAGCTTCAGCCCCAGGAGCACAAGGGCCCTCAAATGAGAACGTCTCTACTACTAGAGCTGAATTTGAATTAGAAATTATTAAAATGAAGTTAATGAAGGGATGGATCTCAGAAAACGGCATTCTGTTTGAGAACAGTGATATTCACAGTGGCAACAGCTAGAGATAGCTTGATTTGACACATTGAAGAACTTTAAATACTAACCACACGGGGGGTCAGAGTAGGAACCAGTAGACAATGACCCGGAAGTGGTTCTGTAATGCATCGCCACAGCATCATTCATTCATGCTCAAACCGCTGGCGATATTCCATAAAGAGTCGCTTGTGTTCTCATGTCCCCTTAGGGGCTCAGAACCAAATAGTGTGAGTGGAGTCTTCATATCACCCACAAATAATCTCCAAGATGTGATTAGGAGATACCATGTGATATTGGTCCGCTTTAAACTAGGTCACCATTTAGTGAAGAATGCTCTCCTTACATGGGAGGGTTGACCCACAATGCCAAGGGTTGGACCGCTCCATTCAGGTCGACTTCAAATAATAATCTATACTTTCATTACAAAAAGTATTCTTAGAGCCCCCCTCTTCCAGCCATGAGCTGCGTCTGACGGCGGAGTGTGGTCCGAGTCATAGGGAGGTCAGCTGACTTCTATGAGACATGTCATTGGTTCTTTGAGTCTCCCCCGTTTAATTTCTCAGTATGTGAATCAGAGAAATACGCCACGACTGCCATTAAACGTCCCCCTGTAGTAGAATGTGTGATAGCTGCTGAACATACATTGTGAAAATTATGCAATGAAAAGAGATCACAGCATGGGCAGACTTTAATACGGCAATTCGTCGTTTCTGGTTCAGCTATAAGAAAATGACAAGAAAACAAAACCATTCAGGAATTAACTTTGTACAGTCGTCTGTCGACCAAGCGTAGAAGCCTCTTGCTAGAACTGTGACCAGCCTCCATGGGAACACAAAAAGACCAAAAGGAAACCACACGAGTCTTAGTGCCAGCAGGTCCATGGAGCCAAATCCAACCGAACCGCATTATGAACCGCCAACTCAGCACCGGCCTCCTTCTCAGAGGGCTGCCAACATTGGATCAACGGGCCTTGGATCCTCGATGTCTGATACCCACCCATCCCCCCCCCCCCCCCCCCACCCGCCCCGCCGCCGCCTCCATCCCATTCACTCTCCCATTCTGCCTTTTCAACAATTAACATGACCGTTCAGATCTCGCTCTGCAGAAGGCATTACCATGACAATATGAGGCACGATGGGAGGTGTGTGTGTGTGTGTGTGTGTGTGTGTGTGTGTGTGTGTGTGTGTGTGTGTGTGTGTGTGTGTGTGTGTGTGTGTGTGTTTGTGTGTGTGTGTGTGTAGGACTGATCATGCACCCATTTCTCAGAAGGATTCTCAAACATCTTACTAATAAACTAAAGTGTCAAAGGACTCAAGGCTGGGAACGCATGACTCTGTATGTTCCAACAGCCACAAGAGTTAACAACATTTGTTATCAACTAATGTTGTTAAATTGTTAACAAGTTAATCACATTAGCAGAGAGGAGACCTTTCAGAGCGTCCTGCTGCATGTTGGTGATGAGGAGCCCGTAGAAGTGATGACATCATCAGAGGTCTGAGCAGCACAACAACAGACGAGCCAACACGCTGGGCCGTACTATAGGCCAGCGCTAAATAAACAGTTATTACACAAAACCCACAGCCATTAACACGCAGACAGATAGTCTTTGGCAAGTGAATCATTCTTCTTAATAGCCGAGTCAGAGCCAGACTAGCTGCCCTCACTTGAAGTGTATTAATGATCGCCTGAGTCGCCCTCTCAAGCCTAAACGCAGAGTGCGACCAAAGCTCCTCTGAAATCAGGGGGCAGGCCTGCCTGGCCAACAGCTCTTCTCCTGCTCTAAATGACCATAATTGTCTGTTGCCCTCTGGCAGTACTCGGCCACGGCCATCATGAGGTGGCTGACTCTCCCTCAGGGGATCAGAGCAGCAGCGCGGTCGACTGACGGCACTAATGGAAGACATGACTGGACAACATCGAGGCGCCACCATGAAGTGTTTGGGAACCAAACATTACTTCTGTTTAGCTGCTGCTCGGCTCGGTTTATCGCCATGGTGACCGAGGAGGGCCTGCCACCGGTCCCGGGCGGCTGCAGTAGTACGAGGGGTGTTGCTGCAGCCACCGCTCCCAGCAGCTCGCTGAATGGTCCGCCATTGTATGAAAGAGGATCTGGTGACGGGGGATATCCCCTGTTCTGCCGTGGAGCAGCGGTCAGGCGGTCCCCCGTCACACACACTGGGCCACAACACAAACCACCCAGCTCGGTCCATCAGGGGGACACACACACACACACAAACCACCTAGCTCGGTCCATCAGGGGGACACACACACACACACACACACACACAAACCACCTAGCTCGGTCCATCAGGGGGGGACACACACACACACACACACACACACACACACACCACCTAGCTCGGTCCATCAGGGGAGGACACACACACACACACACCACCTAGCTCGGTCCATCAGGGGGGGACACACACACAAACGACCTAGCTCGGCCCATCAGGGGGACGGACACACACACGCACACGCACACACACACACACACACACACACACACACACACACACACACACACACACACACACACACACACACCATGGGGAGAAGGAGGATGGTTTCAGGACCTAATAATTGTTTTTATACCAATTTGCTTATACTGCAGCATAAATACAAATCAATGTATTAGGGAAAATACATTTCCAATAATTGATCCATCAAAACACTACTTTATGAGGGTTACCTGATCTGAAACACAACGGCGAGCTCCAGGTACTAATCCCTGTTGTATGGCATGGTGCCCGCAGGCCTCCAGCACGGGGCCTGTTCAGAGGTCCAGCCCAGGGGGGTCAGGGCTGAGTCAGCACGCTCTGCGCTGACGGGGCAGTGGCCTCCTAACAGCAGCCTGGTGGCACAGAGAGCTGCAACCCAGTGGAGGACTGCAGCCCCCTTCAGCAGCCCCCAGCACCACCCGGCAGCCCCCCGTCCTACTGCCTCTGGGGCCCAGCCCCCCGGCCTACTGCCTCTGGGGCCCAGCAGCACCCCCCCGTCCTACTGCCTCTGGGGCCCAGCCCCCCGTCCTACTGCCTCTGGGGCCCAGCCCCCCGTCCTACTGCCTCTGGGGCCGATTCTGTCCAACGCTCATCAAAATAAATAAAGAGTCGGCCCAAAAGTCCCTGCCTCAACCACCAGTGAGCTGGACCGTCCCTGCCTCCACCACCAGTGAGCTGGACCGTCCTCAACCACCAGTGAGCTGGACCTTCCTCCACCACCAGTGAGCTGGACCGTCCCTGCCTCAACCACCAGTGAGCTGGACCGTCCCTGCCTCAACCACCAGTGAGCTGGACCGTCCCTGCCACCACCACCAGTGAGCTGGACCGTCCCTGCCACCACCACCAGTGAGCTGGACCGTCCTCAACCACCAGTGAGCTGGACCGTCCCTGCCTCAACCACCAGTGAGCTGGACCGTCCCTGCCTCCACCACCAGTGAGCTGGACCGTCCCTGCCTCCACCACCAGTGAGCTGGACCGTCCTCAACCACCAGTGAGCTGGACCGTCCTCAACCACCAGTGAGCTGGACCGTCCCTGCCTCTTTAGGGACTAAACAGCCCCATCCGCCCGGTGCCGTCGGACTCGAGGTCACCACCCCACAGAGCACAGGCCTCACGGGGCCACGAGCCCCACGCAGAATGGCAAACAAGAAGGAATCAATTAACAAGTAGAGAAGTTAAGATGTTAAATGTGTGTGGGGGTTTAAAATTAATTAATTAATCAGACAAAACAATGCTTTCTTTAAATACTGTTCAAGGCTCTTGAGAGTTCAACATTGATTAAAGACTCTTATGATCTAGGACGTAAGCTTGTGTTTGAGTTCTGAGCTTAACCAAGACCTGTAGGTTTGCTTTTAGTATCCATTCCTAAAAAGGTACTTAAAGAACGTGCCTTCGTTATCAGTAACAGTACTATACTATACCATAAAGGGGGAACACAGAGACATTATAGATAGGAAGCACAGAGACATTCTATATAGGAAGCACAGAGACATTCTATATAGGGGGAGCACAGAGACATTCTATATAGGGAGCACAGAGACATTCTATATAGGGAGCACAGAGACATTCTATATAGGGGGAGCACAGAGACATTCTATATAGGGGGAGCACTAAGACATTCTATATAGGGGGAGCACAGAGACATTCTATATAGGGAGCACAGAGACTTTCTATATAGGAAGCACAGAGACATTCTATATAGGGGGAGCATGTTAACGCTCTCATTTAAACAGCTTGGTTTACATCTCTTACACAGCGCTGCCATATTGCCTCCTCTATCTACGGAACACCTTTCGTCTTGTTGCTTTCATCTCGAAAACCAAACCTGTACTTTCTGTTTACCTGATCACTTCAACTAACCCCACACATGACAGAACAGGGCTGCCCACATAATAACAAGGAGGAAAGCCACAAAATCATACAGAGCACTCCGACTCCTGGCAAGACAGACCTCTTCCCCAACCAGTTAGTATTATCCAGTAACAACTAGATCCAGCTAATGGAATGGTTATCACCAGACCACCACCATACAGGCTAGGTCCTTATCCCGCTTAGAAAAATAATTCTGAAGGTTTAGAGAGGCAGTAGAGGGGTAAGGCCCCAGTCTGATGAGACAGGGCAAATAGAACTAGGGCACACCTGAAATAGCTCTAAAGTACCTGCACACACATAGGGGTGTGTGTGTGTGTGTGTGTGTGTGTGTGTGTGTGTGTGTGTGTGTGTGTGTGTGTGTGTGTGTGTGTGTGTGTGTGTGTGTGTGTGTGTGTGTGTGTGTACACCAGCCCTCGTCCATGTTACCTGTTAATTAAAAAATAAATAAATAAAAATAAATAAATTGAATTGAATTGAATTGAATTGAACCTTGATACACAGGGCGTATGTGACTTGGAATTAGCCTTTGCCGCATTTTCTGTCATTATTTAAATACACATTGTTATGCTTGCGGATCGGATGAAAACCATAACACGTGTGTGAATCCATGAGGCCTGACACCTTTGGGTTATCTGGTTCATTGGCTCACAGTGACACTCACCCAGAAGTGGTTCTGGAAGAAGGCCATGTTGGGTCAGGGATTCCTCACAGCAGCCTACAGAGACAGAGAGAGAGGGGGGAGAGACCTGCATTAGACCTGTTAGACGCTAGCTTCCCCACTCGTCTCTGGCCTCGTTCGACCTCTACCTCTACAGCCCCTCCCAGCCAGACCAGCGCCTGGATCTTATTTCCCTTCACGCACTCTGAAACCAACAGAAATATCAGCATAAAACAAAGTGGTTTTAGGTTGTTGGTTTTTGCCAGAGGAGGAAAATGTTTTATACTACCCTTTATTAAAAACATGGGCGAGAGAAAGCCGTTAAAACCAGAAAGAGAGAGAGAGAGAGACGACTCCCAGCTCAATAAAGACCAGGAGGCGGCTCGGGGAGAACACCCAGAGGCTGCTCCTCACCCCCAGGAACAGGTCGGTGGAGGCCTGGAGGGGACCCCAGACCGACCCCCCCCTCGTACGGACAGCCTGGAGGGAGGAGGGGCGCTGGTGGGGGGGGGGGGGGGGGGTCTACATCAGGGTCTCAGATCTGTCTTATGCAGACCTTCTCTGTCAAACACACGGCGGTAAACACTGCATGGACTAGCCAGCTGGGTCCCTCGTTGCCTTTCTATTAAAAGGTTTCATCCGCTCTGGAGGTTAAGTCAGGAGGTGTTCCTGAGATGCGGCTCCTCTGAGTGAGCTGCTTGGGTATCCAGAAGGGAGTAACATCTTCCCCACAAGTCCCCGTTACATAAACAGCTCATACTGGAGGGCTCAGAGAACCAGCTACAGACGCAGCCCAAGAATCTGATGCTGACCATTTTGACATGTATTTATTCATACTCATACATCTCGAGGAAGCGGGCAGCACATTAAAAAGGCACACATATCATTTAGCTTCCCAAAAGCAACCCTATTTCCATGTACGTGCGTGTGCGTGCGTGTGCGTGCGTGTGTCAGTCGGCATGCTGGCTGCACCCCCTCTCCTGGCTGGGCGGGTAAAGCCATGCTGGTCCATCCACAGTCCAGCCAGTATGGGATGATCCATTCAGCCTGGTGGACAACCATTCACTCTCATCAATCGATATGAAAACATCCACCAAGCTTAATGTAAGACTTAGTGTTTCTAGCACACGTATAAACACAGACAGAATTAAATGAGCCACAATGAATCTATCAAGTTATCAAATAAAATCTTAGGATTATTAAAGCTCTTGATTGATTGACCAATCCAGTAGAAGTGACAAAGTGATAATGGAAGCCGGTGATAAGTAGCAGAAGACATATTTCAGCTGGACCTCCACTCATCGTGCCTCTGCTTGAAGACATTTGCTTGCTTTGGTTTTAACATGACAGTCTGATGCCTGACCTCAAAACACTTCAAGGAACAAGAGGAAGGTTAAATGTCACCAGTTGACCTTTCCTGACCTTTGGGTTTGCCCATTGGGCAGAGTCTGGGCAAAGGAAGGGTCCAACATAGCTGCTGGTGTACCCCTACCGCCCTAGACTGGGACAATACAAAGGCTCTCCTCTCTTTGTCCATCCTGCTTCATGTTGTCAATCTGGCTGCTGTACTGATTCCCTATTTTAGAGTCGGACACACACACACACACACACACACACACACACACACACACACACACACACACACACACACACACACACACACACACACACACACACACACACACACACACACACGTGTGGCGGCCTCACCTGGGTCTCTGCTTGGCCCGCTGCCACTGTCCCCAGCTCAGAGCTCACCACACATCAGCTTGTGGCTGATTGTGTCCTTGCTTCCCGCTTGGAAGCAAGGACACAGTAACCGGCTCCAATCTACGGGCTACAGGAAAATGCTGTGGTAATGTCCCCGTACAGCTGGTGCTTGGAGTGATTTAACGTCTGCCAAACGCTTACCTAGCGCCCGGTAGCCGCCCCAGAAGAGGGACCACTCCTATCAGACGCTCTAAGGTCTGCAGCGGGTATTCCTGCAGCATTCCTCACGTCCATTTAAGACCACGGGTTAGTCATGGACCGAGAAAGGGCCGTCAATAAATTGAGTTGAATGGGTCTCTGGAGCGCGTCTGTGATAAAGGGAATAAATGTTGAAAGACTCGACCCGGCGTCTCTTGGCCCGCCGGTTAATTGATATCAGGAACCCCCAGGCAGGCGATGCCACCAGCCACCCAAACCGTTGACCAAGATAAACTCTCTCTGCAGCAGCCCCGTGACCGTTCCCCCGTCACAAGGCGACAACACACAGGAGGTCTCCATGGACGGCAGGGAGGCGTCAAAGAACGAAGGAAAGAGAGAGACAGAGAGAAAACACTGTTTTGGTCACAGAACTCTCAGTTCATGGAACAACGTAAAAGGAAACAGATGCTGCATGTGATTGTGCAGACCTCAGCTCTATCTGTGGGTTCCCTCATTGATCTGGTGCTTCTGTCCAGCTGCTACCCCCCCTCCCTCCCCCTCCCTCCCCCACCACCTCCACCTACCTTCACTGCTCTGGAAATGAAAGTGAGAGAAGAGAAACATGAACAGAAAGTAACAACAGAGCAGCACACCACTGATCGGCCGGATGGACCCATCTGTCTTTGGCTCTGGGGAGGGAGGGAGGGGGGAGGGAGGGAGGGAGGGGGGAGGGAGGGAGGGGGGAGGGAGGGAGGGAGGGGGGAGGGAGAAGGTGAAGAGGAAGGAGGATAAATGTGGGGGATGAACACAGAGCGGGAGGACAAGGTGGGCGACGTGACAAACGGTCCCCGTCCCGTGTTACTCCACGATGCCGTACATGATTTCATCAGATCGCCGCGCTGACATTGAGATGGTGGAAGCTAAGAGGCTGAGACAGAGTAGGACCGACTCTACAGGAGGGGAATAGGAGAGGGTGGGAATACAGTAAGGGAAACTACCCAAGTCTACCCATGCCTAGTATCTAGGATATTGGATTTATTGGCAGCTCAACATGAAGAAGGATTTTAAAGATGATAATTTCCTGAATCATTTGCAGCCTTCACAGGGCCGAGACTGTGAGTAATAAAAGGTGACAGCAGAGAAGAGATCATTGCGCTGCGGGCCGCTCTACAGTCTCCTGGACGGCTCAGCGACATTCTGAACATCATTCACTCTGCACACATCAACCTTTATCCAAATAGTACTGCGCCAAAAATAAATAGATAATAAAGAGGAAATAATAATAATAATAATGTTCACGTTCATAATAACATGGCCCCTGATGGCTTCTTCACCCCCCCACACACACACACATCCACAAACAAATTAACCTGCAAATGAGCCTTTGCACTCATTCCAAATGGAGGGAGAGGCAGAGACCAGAAGCTGCAGAAGAGCTGAGAGGCATAAAGGTGCAGGGCCAGAGAGCGAGATAGGAAAATGAGGGAGAACGAGTTGCGTGTTTAGAGCCCTCAGGGACACTCATTGTCCGGGCCTCAATGTCGCTCTGTCACTACAGGGTCCAGTCCAGTCCAGCCACTGTCAGCGTGCCAGAGGACAGACTGGGAGGAGAGGGCACCACATGACTCTGATGGCATCCAGGCATGAGGCACCGGGGCCCTCCACATCAGCTCTGAGCTTCATTCATTCATTGTCCACCATTGTTTCTTTTGTGCGATGTAATCATTTATGTGGAAATATTTTTTGATATATTTCGTGGTTGTTTTGAGCCTCATGGGCGGAGGAGACGATCTCTTTAAAACACGTTCCAAAATAAAAAGGTCAATGATCGAGGATATAATTATTAATTACATAATACACATCATTTTATGGACCAGACAGAATTTTCGCTCAAATTTAATTCCAGAAGGTTGTGAGCTGAAACATCGTAATGTCCTGCTTAAAGCCTTCCTTTCCCAAACCACTTCTATCTGTCTAGCTTGTTGAAATAAAAGGACTTCCACCACACCTCCAGAACAGCGGTTGTGAAGTGATGTCCTGGAGCAGCTCTGTGGCGTACGTCTACCGACCTGTCTGAGATCCTTTAAGTTAATCTACAACAGTCCCAAAGACACCCTAGTCCTGTCCAAACGGCCTGCCACAGGCTGCAGCCGTCCTCACAAACCTCCACCTCTCTTGTCACTAGCAAAATGCCCAGCATCTCCAGAACCAGTCCCCCAGAAATAGCCCCAGGACTGGCCCCAGAGGCTGCGTGCTGCGGGGGCTGGTGAGGGTTGGAGGGGGCTCGGGGAACCCTCCCATCGGCTCTACGAGGAGACAAGGGGCAGAGTTCATCCATAGTAGAGAGTGACCCCGCAATCAGACGTGCTACGGCGAAGCTCCCTGGTGGTTGTGTGATGTAACAGCCTTGGCCCCTGCCGCCCTGCTCTGAGAGCCAGCTCGGGGAGGCCCCACAGCAGGGTAGCCTATATAGCAGAGGGCCTCGCCATCTATAATTAATATCTGCCAATGGCACCATACCAGGCTGCCTGGGGGAGCCAGGAGGGGCCAGAGGAGCGGGGGTTGGGGGTGGATCAGAACCAGGGCGGAGGGAAGAGGATCCCGGGGTTCAGAGAGAGGCAGGTATCGGAGGCCCAGCTGGGGGAGAGTTGAGACTGCTAAACTAATGCACCTGCCTGCACTTCTGTCACCATCCCCGTCAGCGCCCCTTCCTCTTCCCTATGGCTGAGGTCGGCTCATTAAGGTCCTGGAAGCGCAAAATACTAAAGTAACTCAAGTGAACGCAATCAGCTCAGCCTCCTCTAGTCTTGAACACACATGTGCTGATGATTAAGGTTGTATTACTGTATTACTGTATTACTGTGCTCTGGACAGGAAGACCCCGGTAGCTATGCGAGATGAAGTTGACAGCCAGCATTTAGAGCCAGTGCTTGGTCTATTAAGTCTAAAATTATCTTAACAAGCACAATCACCAGCACCCCATGCCATCATGCAGCATTGCTCAACCAGCATATGAAACGCAGGCGCTAGGAGATATACTTGATACATTTAAGTATAGTTTTGCTTTACAGTTGTTCAATCTCCATTGAACCCAAACTGATGATCTTATCAACTGAGCCGAAAACTTGACTCTGGGTCGGAGAAGCAAGGAATATTGTACTGCAGGGTCAGGACTGAAATGTCAATGCATTGACTATCTTAGAAAAAGGGATGGTTTGCAACTGCATCGCATATTACAGTGAACTGCTTTCTCTCACTTCTTATTTAGTGGGAAGGACTACAAATTGTCGTGAGTTTGGTAAAAGATCTTTGAGGACTTGTGCAATATGTTTGGTAAGTAAAAGGAAAGCAACTCTGACTCCTAGAAATAAATCTCTGACAGACGGTATCAATCTTCTCTAAGCAGCTTTTGAAACTAACCTGTGTCCTTATAGTATCACATTACAGAACGGATAGAAGGAAAACCAGCCAAGAAATATCAAAGCTACAGCTTTGGCTTCAGCAGCTCACAGACGGTGATTACAACAGAGACAGCAGGATAGCTCAGGCATCAGTGGATGACAATCTTCCGACAACATGCAAACACTTAATTAATTAGAGGGGGACAATCATTTAATCAACATCTTTTTGGCAATATTCTTGGTTACGTCCTATCATTGCTCACAACTGAGTTTGGATAAATCTAACAATATCAGTTTGACAACATATAAATAAACACAAATACAAATAAAAGAGAATCATAATGAAAGTTCCTGAAATGTAACCACAAATAAAGCTGTTGATCCAAAAAGTTTGGAGAGGACTATAGTAGCAGCTAGAATAGTAGTAACTAGAATATGCTTTCATCAATTGAGAGAACAATAATGAGCGGCCTGAAGGCTTTCAGACCAGGCACTCAGAGTTCACATTCACCAGTCAATAAGTCAGAAATCTGATTTAGCAGCATCTGAATATGAAAATGATTAGAAAATAAAATAAGTATCCAGTTAATCTCAGATAAGGATTTGCATTCACAAAGTAGCACTGAAATCTTAATTCCAATTCTGGTCTCGGGGACAAAAGGACCCAATAACTTTAAGTCCTATTAAATGCTACAGCTGATACTGACTATTAATATGCCCACCTTTAGGACACTCCTATCATTTCAAACGGGATTCCTACAAGAGTGGCTGAGTTAACAGACTTCAGGGCAGAATTTAATACATCATCCTTACGATCTCACTGTATAAACATACACAAGTTGCATTGTATACAGAATAAAGACATTAGTGAAGCTTAAATAACAGAATAATGACCCAGTACAGCCTAATGCTGCCATCGTCCTTGGATCACAGAACTAGGAGTCAGAAACTCTTTTCAAACGTCCCAGCATGAAGACATATTCTTCATTTGAAACTTTAGATGCTTAAAGAAATGACATCCATTAGTTAAAGAGGTGTGACGTTACAACTCAAAACGATTCATCACAACATGTTGGCGAAATGACCACATATGCTATGGCCAACTGGCCATTCATTAGATGATGAGTCGCCTAACTCTTCATCGCATTCAGGATGAGTTTATCAAAGCTGAGCAAGCAGGCGACATCTATTATAGACATTTATTAAACATTAGGATGATGACGCGCTTTGTAGAGGACTAGATCTATAGGAGATTTCCTCGGTTCATCCTTCATTTAACTATAAGGACGTTTCTCACATCGATCACATCCCTGCCCTGTGGTCTCTGTGGAGGGTGAAGTGCGGTAGCAGGAATAACATTGGTAACGTGGATGGACATGAATTAACGTGAGTAACATGAGTACATGAGTAACATGAGGAACAGGGGTAACATGGTCCCTGTCATGCAGGACTAGTCGGCGTGTTGGCGCAGTCCCTCGAGGTACTTTCCAACTCATTTCCACGCAGTAGAATATATCAATAAAGATCAATAATTACCTGAATCCGTATTGGTGAAGACCTTTATAACACATGTCCCCTTCTGTCCCTCCGTCCAGCAGCAGCCCGCTGAGAGCTTTGATCAGAGTGAGTTTTACCCGGCGGTGTTCAGCGCGCAAACTCCCACCCACCTTGATCCTGATTGGCTTGTGAGTTTTTCACTCAGGCAGACATTTGTTGTAGGCATAGCAACCATTTGTAGGCGGGCCTTATAAAATATACCGAGTTATCATTGGATATTTGTCTTTTAAGTTTATAACCATAGAAAAATTAATAAATAATGTATGATTGGCAGGTACGAGGTTTCTGCATGTCTTCTGTTTTTCAAATAAAGATATTAATTAATAATTTAGATGAATGGATAATTTAATATATAGATTTCATAAATTAAATGTACACTTATTATTGCTAAAATATATATCTTATTGCTCAATGAACCATGTAAAATAGCAATCTTAAAATGATCGGCCTGAAATCATTATATATATACATATCAGTTCAAATATTTTAAATTGCATCAACAAAATACCCAATAAAAAACGAATGCAAACACTTGATATGTAATCAGGCGTACAGTGGCGCTATTTACAATCAACACAGGAGGCGGACCTGAGAATGTTCACCACTTGTTGCTGCCATCGCCAGAAGCTATTTCCATTAACCAAAACAATGTGATGTTTTCTGTCTCCAGGGAGGGTTGGTCCTTTAGTACTTCATGAGCCTCCAGGCCCCTAACGGGTTACCCGCCACTGGTTCAGCCGTAGGCCAGAGGCAGCACAGCAGGAGGCTTCATGTTGGTAACTAAAATATATAGTAAAATATACAGGTATCATCCAATAAATAATGGATGATACCTGTACAAAAATCATTTGTTTAGATTTAATTGATATATCAATATTAAGGAAACACAGAAAACACTATACAATTCAGAGCAAACCTAGAGTATTACTTTTACTCTGTTGTTATTTCCCAAAGGTGAACACATCGCCGACCAGGAGGTCAGCCAATGACACATTGGTCCAAGCAAGAACATCTACAATCCTCCGTTGAATAAGACAATCTCCTTTAATCAGACAACTATTGTGTGTGTGTGTGTGTGTGTGTGTGTGTGTGTGTGTGTGTGTGTGTGTGTGTGTGTGTGTGTGTGTGTGTGTGTGTGTGTGTGTGTGTGTGTGTGTGTGTGTGTTTGTGTGTGTCGTCCTCTGGGACGGATTTCTTGGGCCCATACTGATAACTCATCGAGCAACAGGTGTGCAGCCTCCCGGGCCCAGAGCCCAACAGACGCGGCCAGGTGAGACTGCTTCAACCATCAGCCACACACACTACGCACACACACCCCGCACACACACCACGCACACACACACACACACACACACACACACACACACACACACACACACACACACACACACACACACACACACACACACACACACACACACACACACAGAGGCAATGCCATAACTACTCCTCCACTTTGTTGAATGGTAACAGACTGCGTATTGGAGGTGATTATTGGGGGGGGGGGGGGGGGTTGCCATAAACACACGATCTGCTCAACCCTCATCTCCAAAGGAACCAGCAGGACAGTAAAAGAAACACACATGGACATTTACCATCGTTATGACCAATGAATGGCACAACAGATGAAACCATTGGGGTCTCTGTTAAGACTTTAATTAACATGCAGCTCCCCAAAATAAAATAAAATGTCAATCAAAACAGCGGGGATGATTGTATGTGTGGATCCCGCCACCTGTTACTCTGAGCTATTATTATCCTGTGTGTGTGTGTGTGTGTGTGTGTGTGTGTGTGTGTGTGTGTGTGTGTGTGTGTGTGTGTGTGTGTGTGTGTGTGTGTGTGTGTGTGTGTGTGTGTGTGTGTGTTTGTGTGTGCGTGCATGCGTGTCTCTCACTCATGAGCTTTTATTTGTCGCCCCCTATCGGCCCATTGGAGAACTGTCCTCATGCCGAACAATAACGGACGGGTTTGGGGTCTGTATATATTTAATGATTAAGGAAGGGGGCTCATCTTATTATTGGATCATTGATATTCCACGGGAATTGATCTCCATGACTTCGTTTCCTAGTAAGCTCTTAATGCATGTGACAGGTGACATCAGACAGATTCTTTACTGATCAGTAGCACAAAGTGGGCCTGAGGTGTGAACGGGGCTGTTTCCTGTTTTAACCAGATCTGAATAATCGTTTCCTGTCGAGCGGGAACAGAGAAATAGAACGAGATAAACGCATCCGATTCCAAACCCTAATTTAACATGAATATAACATATCGCACCAATGCAACATATTTTATGATGGATATCATATTATATGCCTTCTTCTATTTCATGTCTTTTTTCCTGTCTTTGCCTTTGACTTAAGGCCTGCTCGTATTTAAGATGCTATGAATCACCTGAAACCATCATTAATGTAGAAACACAGATGCTAAATAAATCAATGGAAATAAATCATGCTATTTCAAATATTATTTACAAATAATGTACAATGCATAGGCCTACATTATACTTACAATACTAGCGTCAAACTACCACATGGGGGCGCAGTTGATCTATCTGTGTCTTACCCTACGATGTAGAGGTACTTCAATTGACTGTGGTGAGTACTGTTTCAATTCGTAATTTCCCCTTTTCATTGTCGATTTATCATTTTTAGAGATAGTTTGGTTGAAAAAAATGAAATAGGAGAATGTATTTATATTGAAATATTTATTCTCTCTCTCCCTCTCTCTCTCTCTCTCTCTCTCTCTCTCTCTCTCTCTCTCTCTCTCTCTCTCTCTCTCTCTCTCTCTCTCTCTCTCTCTCTCTCTCTCTCTCTCTCTCTCTCTCAATGGATTAGTTGTACCATGTCCTGTCTGTTGACATGCTGCCTGTGTTGACTTCAATGACTGAACCTTTGACTGTGTAACCCTACATCATGCTAGTAGGCGAGTAGTGGGCAGTGAGTCAATGTTTCGAGTGCGCTGACACTGCTGAGCTGGTGAAACTTCTCTCAGACACATCAACACCAAACTAAACGTATGCTCTTACTGTACTGCTCTATCCGCTCCAGTCACTTTGAGTTTGTCTCCCTCTCCTTCCCTATCCCTCTCTCTCATATATATATATATACATATATATATATATATGTATATATATATATATATGTATATATATAAATATATGCATAGACATATAACAGCATTGATCTAATGCCAATATTTACAAGAAGCCATTATGATTGAATATCATTGCTCACAGTGTATAATATATAAATGCATTGTCTCGGAAAAAGGGTAAGTCTGTGATGTCAAAGTCCCTGGCTCAGATGTGTGTTGTTGTGCTTCCAACGGAGCGATGGTATTGGTGGAAGCGGGGCCGTCCTAAAGCGAAGGCCCTCCCTGGCTCGCCTGGCGGCGGATGTGAGGTCACCAGCATTATGACGGCGGTCAGAGAGCCCCTGAGCCTTTAAAAGGACCTCGGCCCCAACCTTCAGCATTCACGTGGAAACATCCCCGAGGCTGTTTGGGAGGTGAGTCACCAGCTCCTCATCCTAACATTCATCTGTCACATGTGTTCACTGTTTATTTGCCTTTCTTGTTTTACAGGGAGAAACAAAGCCTGTTAACATGCCTTCCTCTCTGCTCCTGGCTGCTATGGCCACTATAATGACCGTCTCCATTTCATGGGTTGGGGCCCAAAGTGAGTATGCAAATTAAATTAAAACATTTAAAATGTAAAAATGAAGATGTGCAAAGGCTTTCCTGGAAGGTTGTTCCCTTTCTGTTGTCATGAATGCCGAGTGCTTGGGGAAGTTATGCCTTGACTCTCAATCACGAGTGTCACGAGTTTGGCTTGTAAATGCTTCCTTTAAAAGCCAGCTGCAAGGACCGCTGCGGCCTGGAGTTCTACCGAGGCTACATGTGCCAGTGTGACTACGGCTGTCTGGCCCATGAGGAATGCTGCACGGACTATGAATCCCAATGCACCGAAAGTAAGGACAACGCGCCTACATTTATACACTTAATATCAATAACGTGAATAATATGAATGATAATAAATAATTGTGTTTAACCCACAGCCGTTTATTTAGCAGTTATTTCACTACGGATTTAAAATGAGGAAAACCCACCGAACCGTACAAACGTTTAAACATCTTTATAGAGGTTTTCATTAATCATTGCGGTAGTCTTGTGTTGGAGCTTGGTTTGTGTGTTTACCGTGTGTGTGTTTGCCTGGAGGACACTCGTGTAAGGGGCGGTGTGGGGAAGCCTTTAAGAGGGGCCGCAGGTGCACCTGTGATCCTGAATGTATCAAGTTCAGCAACTGCTGTCCAGACTACAAGAACCACTGCGACGCAGCAGGCAAGCGCTGCACAACACCACAACAGAACACAACACCACACCACAACACACCACAACAACATAACACACCACAACACAACAACAGAACACAACACCACACCACAACACACCACAACAACACATAACCGCAGCACAACACAACAACAGAACACAACACCACAACACCACAACAGAACACAACACCACACCACAACACACCACAACAACACAACACACCACAACACAACAACAGAACACAACACCACACCACAACAACACATAACCACAGCACAACACAACAACAGAACACAACACCACAACAACACAACACATCACCACAACACAACACCACAACAACACACCACAACACAACACAACAACACATCACCACAGCACAACACACCACAACACAACACAAAACCACAACACAACACTACAACACATCACCACAACACAACAACAGAACACAACACCACACCACAACACAACAACACATAACCACAGCACAACACAACACACCACAACAACACACAACACAACACCACAGCACAACACTACAACACCACAACAACACAACACCACACTACAACACAACACCACCACACCACAACAACACAACAACACATCACAACACAACACCACATCACCACAACACCACAGCACAACACAACACACAACAACAACAACAACACATCACCACAACACAACACCACAGCACAACACACCACAACAACACAACACAACACCACACCACACCACACCACAACAACACAACAACACATCACAACACAACAACACAACATCACCACAACACAACACTACAACACATCACCACAAAAACACCACAACAGAACCAACACATGCGTGGAGAGGATCAATTCGTCTAGAAATCTGGATTCATCATTAATAGATTATGTGATTATGTAAAGTACAATAAACCTAGGTACATTGGCTCACAAGGTTTAAGAATTGTAAACATTTAAACTAAACACCAGCTTTGGAAAACCATGTCTATGAAAGGGAATACTAATTAAACTCCTCTCAACCACAGCGGAGGAGGAAGCCGAGCTGCAGAAATGGACTTCTGCAGGTGAGGGCGCTACTCTATGTTAACAGAAGCAATGTCCAATATTCAACAACATGAATGCTGAAAATATCAGGTTGAATTGAAGATGGGGATATTGCAAATGGATGCCAAACTGTCAAACATCTAATGTTGGTTTGTTTTTCTGCAGACGACCCTTTTATTTCACCGGTCGCTCCACAGGACAACTATGATGAATTCAGCAATGGTGCGAGAGATTATGTTAATCTAGAACTGCAAACTGAACATGAATACCGTGACAGCTTTTGAATGCCCCTTTGTTTATATTTACTTTTCCTATTTTCCTTCCATAGATTTTTACGAACCGAACTTTCCAAACCTCCCTGACGATCCTCTTTCAAAGGAGGACTTTGAGACCATATCCGACCCAAAGCCCACTCAGGCCATCCTCCCCGACATGGGCGGCTCTGACCTCACCAAACCATTCAACCAAGACATCGCACTGCCGGATTCTGATCTGCAGACTAGACAGGAGTTTGGAGCAAGTGGAACAGATGGATACGAAACCATTGAGCCAAGTGTGCCCCTTATTTACCCAACAGATTCAACTACCTACCCAGACCTAACTACCAACCCAACGGAATCAACAACCTACCCAGACCTAACTACCAACCCAACAGAATCAACTACCACCCCAGACCTAACTACTAACCCAACAGAATCAACTACCACCCCAGACCTAACTACCAACCCAACAGAATCAACAACCTACCCAGACCTAACTACCAACCCAACAGAATCAACTACCACCCCAGACCTAACTACTAACCCAACAGAATCAACTACCACCCCAGACCTAACTACCAACCCAACAGAATCAACTACCACCCCAGACCTAACTACTAACCCAACAGAATCAACAACCTACCCAGACCTAACTACTAACCCAACAGAATCAACAACCACCCCAGACCTAACTACTAACCCAACAGAATCAACTACCACCCCAGACCTAACTACCAACCCAACAGAATCAACTACCACCCCAGACCTAACTACTAACCCAACAGAATCAACTACCACCCCAGACCTAACTACTAACCCAACAGAATCAACAACCTACCCAGACCTAACTACCAACCCAACAGAATCAACTACCTACCCAGACCTAACTACCAACCCAACAGAATCAACAACCTACCCAGACCTAACTACCAACCCAACAGAATCAACTACCTACCCAGACCTAACTACTAACCCAACAGAATCAACTACCACCCCAGACCTAACTACCAACCCAACAGAATCAACTACCACCCCAGACCTAACTACCAACCCAACAGAATCAACAACCTACCCAGACCTAACTACTAACCCAACAGAATCAACTACCACCCCAGACCTAACTACTAACCCAACAGAATCAACTACCACCCCAGACCTAACTACTAACCCAACAGAATCAACTACCACCCCAGACCTAACTACTAACCCAACAGAATCAACTACCTACCCAGACCTAACTACTAACCCAACAGAATCAACTACCACCCCAGACCTAACTACCAACCCAACAGAATCAACTACCTACCCAGAGTTAACTACCAACCCAACAGAATCAACTACCACCCCAGACCTAACTACCAACCCAACAGAATCAACTACCTACCCAGAGTTAACTACCAACCCAACAGAATCAACTACCACCCCAGACCTAACTACTAACCCAACAGAATCAACTACCACCCCAGACCTAACTACTAACCCAACAGAATCAACTACCACCCCAGACCTAACTATGACACCAACCTCCAGGGTAGATGTAACTCCATCTGTAGTTCCAGGGGCCACAGGAGCTACGCAGGCTTACTCCTCCTCAGAAGCTTCCACCTCTTCCGTTCCCACCCCCCCGAGTCCTGGACCACCAAGCGACACTCTGAGCACACTTCTCCCTCCAACCACAGACCCGACAGTAAAGGGAAACCAAGAGGAGGGAAGAGTGTCTTCAACTCCGACAACATCTGAACCTTCCACAACTCCCCAGGCCAGGCCAAACCGTCCCCTACCAAACCGTCTGACACCAGCAGCTAATAAACCCAGCTGGGTCAGGCCCACTCCTAAACCAAACCAAAGGCCAAGTTACCAAGCAGGCAAGCTGTCATAGTTCCCTCTCATCTCTTTTTCACTGCAATGCTTTTATTGGCTTTGCAGAAATGCCCTGCTAGATGTTTTAGCATTAGAGGAGATGCTGCTTGAAGTACCTCATTGGTTGAACTTGTTTCTCTCTATTTCGACGCATGCTTTATGCTTGATGGGGAGCTGCAGCCAAATGAGAATAAAAATGTGTTTGACCTTCCTCTAGATGACAGCAACGATATGAACCTCTGCAGTGGACGTCCGGTGGGCGCGGTTACCACACTCGGGAATGGCACAATTGTGGTTTTCCGAGGTAAGTGGCAGGAAAAATATGTAGGACACAAGCCTTCCCAAGGAGAGTGTGTCTGATTCTTTAGCGAAAGACGACGTCTATGTCTGTGTCGTCACAGGAAGCAACGCTTCAATTACTGAGCAACCATGTCCATGTGTATACAGTGTCATGTATGATTAGACTGGAGCAGAACCGTAGACTACAAAGATGTAAAGCAAGGCAAGGACAAGTGACTAAACCAGTTTGGCTTTTCCATGGAACATTGTGGTATTCTTTGGGCTCAACAGTTCCTGATCTGAGCCCCTTTCTCTGCATCTTGTGGAAACATTGAAAAAATACCATAAAATTTTTCCATAACAACCCCCAAAACCTTTTCTAATCACAAGTATCAAATATAATTCTAATCAACCGACTAATAAGCTTTATCCATGACAAGAATGAAGTGCTGAGATTGAGCAGCCCCCCAGTCTGACCGTGTTCCGCCTGTAGGACACTACTTCTGGCTGCTGGACCGTAACAGGGTCCCGGGGCCGGCGCGCCGCATCACGCAGGTGTGGGGCGTCCCGTCGCCCGTCGACACCGCCTTTACCCGATGCAACTGCCAGGGCAAAACATACATCTTCAAGGTGACTCTTTGTGTTATTTCAATGTTTCAGTTAGGATCACGTGCGTCTTGCTGGTAAGCTCATGGCTTGTGCATGGACGGTAGAATCTGATATTAACAGATCGATTCTCGTTTTCTGTACGTCGGGACTCCTGCCATCCTTTTACCTTCGCAGGGCTCCTTGTATTGGAGGTTTCACAATGACGTGGTTGACCCTGGCTACCCCAAGTTCATCCACCATGGCTTTGACGGCCTCCGGGGCCAAATCACAGCTGCTCTGTCGGTGCCGCAGTACCAGAGCCGGAGGGAATCCGTCTACTTCTTCAAAAGAGGTGATCTGATGTGACCTATTGGTGTGGATATGAGTATGGACCCCGCTTTGATGTAAGATGATCACTGGGGTCCTCTTGGGTCCGCTAGGGGGTTTGGTCCAGAAGTATTCATACCAGTTGGGCACCGGGTCAACATGTGGCAAGAAGCGGCAGTATTCCATTAACATTGTGCGTCACCGTATGGCACGCCAAGCAGGTCAGAACACTGAACACTCCTAATCAATCACACCAACTGAGAACCCACAAAACCTTAACGCTGAAGCTATCCTTTTGTCTTTCCGTCAGTGTCCGTCCTAGAACCGTCCATTCGCATCAGTATGTCTTGGAGGGGTTTCCCCACCAGCGTCACGTCTGCAGTGTCCGTCCCGAGCCGCAGGACGCCGGAGGGCTACAAGTACTACGTCTTCTCAAGATGTAAGTTACCATCTGCTGTACTTCGTGGATATCTTCTACAACTCACTTTAATCCGATCCACAGCCCAACACTACAGAGCTTCACAACCAGATGTTAAAACCACATGCTAGGTGGAGTTTTGCGGTGCATATAAACTTTAAAAGGTTAGATAACATCACCTCAAAATATGAATCTGGCTCCGGTATAAAGTACCTAGGACACCGGCCTGGTCACGCCTGGCTAGACCCACGTGTCTGGGTGGAGAGGCTCAGGGCGGGCTCCTCCTACCCAGAGCTCAGGAGGCTCTCCGAGGCGTGTTCCACTGCAGAGCCGGCCGTCAGACTCCCGACACATGGCGTCACTTTGATTCGGGAGCATCTGCCATGTAGACCACAAGAGTTTGGTTGTCCTCTCTCGCTTTTAGTTCACTGAACTAAAAGCCTGACAAATAACAAGTTAAGCTGACAATGTATAAGTTAAGCTTAGGTTCTGGTGCTTGTTTTTGTAGCCTTAGCCAAATCCTTAATGAATGCCGCATGTATGTTAACCATTTCGCTCATTTTCAGCGAAATACTACAACGTGCAGATGAATACTCCACAGCCTGCCATCGTGGTCCCTCCGGTCCAGGCAGCGCCTCAACAGACCTCCAACACCTTCTTCAGGTGTCCCTGAGCTGCCCCCGGGCCAAGCGCACCCTGCCCCAAGCAGAGACTCGCACACAACTCTTCAACAAACTGTTTATTACTTAAGAAACCTGCTTGGAGTGCAGCTACAGAAGCACTTGGAAGTACATAAAAAGGACAACATAATTAAATGGAACATTATCTAAACACTAAAATGCAGATTCACTGTGACGCGTTGGAGCGTTGTAGGAGCTTCAGCGGGCGAAGCGTCTGGCTCCTGCTCCTCGAGAGGGGAAGGGGTGGCCTGGGGGAGAGGGGACAGAAGACACCGTTACAAAAGGAGTCTGATGTTACAGCAGACAGCGCCTGGTTGATGTGACACACTTTGATAATGTATCCAAATATGTGATGTGTGTAATTCTTTGTATTGTTTTATTAAAAAATATTTACTGAGTTAATTGCATTATGTGATAAATGCTCGTTCATAATCAAATCAATGATCCTAATGGCTCTGCATTACGTCCTTCAGAGTGTTCTTGGTGGGAGAAAGCTGTCATTTAAAAAAGCAATACTGTAAGGAAGGCAGGGCTGAAGCTACCGCACACAGCCAACACACAAACGCACAGCCAACACACAAACGCACAGCCAACGCACAGCCGACACACAAACACACAGCAGACACACAAACGCACAGCCAACACACAAACACACAGCCGACACACAAACACACAGCCGACACACAAACGCACAGCCGACACACAAACGCACAGCCGACACACAAACACACAGCAGACACACAAACGCACAGCCAACACACAAACACACAGCCAACACACAAACACACAGCCAACACACAAACACACAGCCAACACACAAACGCACAGCCAACACACAAACACACAGCCAACACACAAACACACAGCCGACACAAAAAACACACAGCCGACACACAAACACACAGCCGACACACAAACGCACAGCCGACACACAAACGCACAGCCGACACACAAACGCACAGCCGACACACAAACACACAGCCGACACACAAACGCACAGCCGACAGACAAACGCACAGCCGACACACAAACGCACAGCCGACTAGCTGGTTGTGGCGCGTCTCCCACCTCTCTTCATGCGACCCCCTCGGTTCTCCGACCAGCGCTGTAGCTGCCGGCCGGCCGGCGGCCTGGACGGGCGGCCGCTGCTCGTATCTGGAACACAAGAGGACCCTGGTCAAGCTGAGCCCTCTACTGGGAGAGGGACGGCCCACTGGGCCTGAAGGGGGGAACCACCTGAGGACCCTGGTCAAGCTGAGCCCTCTACTGGGAGAGGGACGGCCCACTGGGCCTGAAGGGGGGAACCACCTGCTCTGGAGCCCAGGGTGGAGCTGGAGGCCGGCTCCTGGCTGGTGGACGGGAGGCTGGCCTCGTCCGCCTGCTGGCCCGGCTCCTCTGCCTCTCCCTGGGACACCACCGAGTCCAGAGACGCCTCGCCGCTGGGTCGGCTGGGGGCAGAGGACACTTAGCACACTCACATGATGACAACAATAACAATAACCATACCATCATCATCATCCTCATAAGAGCTAGATGCTCACCTGTCTGCGTCAGGCTCCAGGATGACGTCGTCCCGGTCGTCACCGGGGGAGGTGGTCACCATGGGAACCGACTGGGAGGCGTGGTCCAGCGCTTCAGACGGCCCCTCTGAGAACAGCGTGACTGGGGGGGTGGGGGGGGGGGGGTTAGGTGAGCTCATATAAAGGACCTGAAAGCATCGCAGAGACCAGAGCTCTGACCATCGGCTCCTGGCCTCGCTGGATATCCTAGTATTGACTGGTATATTATTGGTCGTTATATGAACCCACCGGTACCTGGAGCGGCCCCTGGGAGCGCTGTGGTGGGGACACTGCGCCCTCCAGACTCTTCTTCATGGGTCGATAGGAAGAGAGGGCTGTCATACATCCCCAGACCTACCCCCCCCACACACACACACACACACACACACACACACACACACACACACACACACACACACACACACACACATTAATTAAACCCCGTGTTTCTGGATGGATTGTTTCTGCATAAGGAGGTCTGTTCGACCCGGGGTCCGTTCGACCCGGGGTCAGCGTACCTCCTTGTGAGCCCAGCCCTCCCAGGTCCGAGTGGGAGGCGCTTGTCTGCGGCAGGTCGTCCGGGGGCCCCGCCCTGAAGTGGTGCACGCCGATCACCTGGGGGGAGCTGACCCACACACACCAACCATTAAACACTGAGCCCCACTCAGTCAGATGCAACGCTACGGCTAAAGGTCAGGCTGGTCCTACTGGGTGGGCTGGTCAGCGCCGTCGGTGTGGTGGGACACGGCCAGCGTGGGGGTGGGCACCGTCCGGTCGTCGTCCTCGTAGAACAGCTGCTGCACAGACAGAGGGGGGGGCAGAGAGGGGGGGACAGACAGAGGGGGGGGACAGACAGAGGGGGGGGACAGACAGAGGGGGGGGACAGACAGAGGGGGGGGACAGACAGAGGGGGGGGGACAGACGGAGGGGGGGGACAGACAGAGGGGGGGGACAGACAGAGGGGGGGGGGGACAGACAGAGGGGGGGGACAGACAGAGGGGGGGGGCAGAGAGGGGGGGGGGCAGACAGAGGGGGGGGGGACAGACAGAGGGGGGGGAGAGACAGAGGGGGGGGGCAGAGAGGGGGGGGACAGACAGAGGGGGGGGGGACAGACAGAGGGGGGGGGGACAGACAGAGGGGGGGGAGAGAGGGGGGGGGACAGACAGAAGGGGGGGGACAGACGGAGGGGGGGGGGACAGACGGAGGGGGGGGGGGGACAGACGGAGGGGGGGGGGACAGACGGAGGGGGGGGGGACAGACGGAGGGGGGGACAGACGGAGGGGGGGACAGACGGAGGGGGGGACAGACAGAGGGGGGGACAGACAGAGGGGGGGACAGACAGAGGGGGGGGGACAGACAGAGGGGGGGGGACAGACAGAGGGGGGGGACAGACGGAGGGGGGGGACAGACGGAGGGGGGGGACAGACAGAGGGGGGGGGACAGACAGAGGGGGGGGACAGACAGGGGGGGGGACAGACAGAGGGGGGGGACAGACAGAGAGGGGGACAGACAGAGGGGGAGGGGGACAGACAGAGGGGGGGGGGGACAGACAGAGAGGGGGACCAGACAGAGAGGGGGACAGACAGAGGGGGGGGCACAGAGGGGGGGGCAGACAGAGGGGGGACAGACAGAGAGGGGACAGACAGAGAGGGGGACAGACAGAGAGGGGGACAGACAGAGAGGGGGACAGACAGAGAGGGGGACAGAATGATGATCAGTGTTCAAACCCCCCATCTGCTCTGGGATCCTAAATGTAGGCCTGCTCTCAGACTGTGGAAGCCATTTGTCTTCCACAACCTATCGGCCTCAGTGAAGCTCCGTCCTGACTGAGTCGGACCAACACGAGAGCAGCTGGCTGCTACTCAGCGACGTCATATCGCAGTTGAGCTTTTACGTTGATGAAATAACACAAATAGAAATGAAACGATCAGTTAAACAGAATTCCACAGCAGTGGTCTCTCCGGCTCAGAGCCAGGCAGGGAGATAGGAAAGACTTCAGGAAGGACTTCAGGAAGGACTTGAGCTATCAGAGGCTCCCATGGGCCTGGGCGGGCAGGTTGACCTTTAGTTCACCAACAAGATCATGATGACCAAGAAGCAGCCAAATCTGCGTGGACTGTCACCGAGGGGGGGGGGGTCAGCCGGCTGGGTAACCCGGCTGAGGTCAATAACGTTCTGGTGAACGTTAGTGACCTCAGCGCCCAGCTGCCAGAAGGCTTTACTGGGCATGAATTATGATCATTTTTGTGATGCGTTTAAAGCTCAGTTATAGAACGTTTACAAATGTGAGATTTGAAATAAGCTTTGAGGGTAAAGTAACAAGGCTTATCCCTAGAGAAAGGTACCATCCAGGAACCTTCCCACCTGCTCTGGGGCAGTGAGCGCGACGTATGACCAGAGTGTGTAGAGAGGTTATTAAGAGGAGCAGTAAGAGGGAGAGGAGAGGTTATTAAGAGAGGGAGAGGAGAGGTCATCGGTAGGAGGGAGAGGAGAGGTCATCGGTAGGAGGGAGAGGAGAGGTCATCGGTAGGAGGGAGAGGAGAGGACATCAGTAGGAGGGAGAGGACATCAGTAGGAGGGAGAGGTCCTCAGTAGGAGGGAGAGGTCCTCAGTAGGAGGGAGAGGAGAGGTCCTCAGTAGGAGGGAGAGGAGGGAGAGGTCCTCAGTAGGAGGGAGAGGTCATCAGTAGGAGGGAGAGGAGAGGTCCTCAGTAGGAGGAAGAGGAGAGGTCCTCAGTAGGAGGGAGAGGAGAGGTCCTCAGTAGGAGGGAGAGGTCCTCAGTAGGAGGGAGAGGTCCTCAGTAGGAGGGAGAGGAGAGGTCCTCAGTAGGAGGGAGAGGAGAGGTCCTCAGTAGGAGGGAGAGGAGCGGTTATCAGTAGGAGGGAGAGGAGAGGTCCTCAGTAGGAGGGAGAGGAGAGGTCATCA